>NW_027227364.1:0-35037 GCF_037783145.1 Equus przewalskii | reverse complement strand
CCTGACATGCCCAATTCACCAGCGGGTATGCCAGAACCACTTGGCGGACACTCCGGAATCATCTGCCGGACATGCCGGAACCAGCTCTCAGACACACCAGAACCACGTGCCGGAGACGCCGGAAGCACCTGCCTAGCATGCCGGAGCCACCTGCTCGACTCGACAGAAACACCTGCCGGACACGCCAAAATCACCTGCCGGGTACGCCAGAACCACCTGGCGGACACTCCGAAACCACCTGTCGCGCATGCCGGAACCACCTCTCAGAGGTGCCGGAAGCACGTGCCGGACACGCTGGAATCACCTACCGGACAGACCGGAACCACCTGCCGAGCACGCCGGAGCCACCTGTTCGACTCGCTGGTACCACATGCCGGATAGGCCAATATCAACTGCTGGCTATGCCAGAACCACCTGGGGGACGGTCCGGAATCACCTGCCAGCCATGGCGGATCCACCTCTCAGACGTACCAGAACCACCTGCCGGAGAAGCTGGAAACACGTCCTGGACAGTCTGGAACCACATGCCGGCCAAGCCTGAACCACCTGCCAAGCACAACGGAACAACCTGCCAGACACGCCAAAATCACCTGCGTGTTATGCCAGAACCACTTGGAGGACTCTCTGGGATGACCTGCCGGGCATGCCGGAACCACCTCTCAGACGTGCCAGAACCATGTGGCGGACAATCCGGAATCACCTGTTGGGCATGCACAACCACCTCTGAGACATACCAGAACCACATGCCGTGCAGGCTGGAACCACCTACCGGACAGACCGGAATCACCTTTCGGGCATGCCGGAACCACCTGTCAGATGTGCCAGAAACATGTGCCGGAGACGCCGGAAGCACCTGCCAAGCACGTTGGAACCACCTGCTCAACTCGCCTGAACCACCTGCTGGACATGCCAAAATCACCTGCCGACTATGCCAGAACCACTTGGCGAACACTCCGGAATCACTTGCCGGGCATGCAGGAACCACCTCTCAGACATGCCAGAACCCCGTGCCAATGACCCCGGAAGCACCAGCCGAGCACGCCGGAACCACCTGCTCGACTCACCGGAACCAACTCCCTGACACGCCAAAATCACCTGCTGGTTATGCCAGAACCACTTGGCGGACACTCCGGAATCATCTGCCGGACATGCCGGAACCAGCTCTCAGACACACCAGAACCACGTGCCGGAGACGCCGGAAGCACCTGCCGAGCATGCCGGAGCCACCTGCTCGACTCGCCACAAACACCTGCCGGACACGCCAAAATCACCTGCCGTGTACGCCAGAACCACCTGGCGGACACTCCGAAATCACCTGTCGCGCATGCCGGAACCACCTCTCAGACGTGCCGGAAGCACGTGCCGGACACGCCGGAATCACCTAGCGGACAGACCGGAACCACCTGCTGAGCACGCCGGAGCCACCTGTTCGACTGGCTGGAACCACCTGCCGGACAGGCCAATATTAACTGCTGGCTATGCCAGAACCACCTGGGGGACAGTCCGGGATCACCTGCCAGCCATGGCGGAACCACCTCTCAGACGTACCAGAACCACCTGCCGGAGAAGCTGGAAACACGTCCTGGACAGACTGGAACCACGTGACGGCCATGCCTGAACCACCTGCCGAGCACGGCGGAACCACCTGCCGGACACGCCAAAATCACCTGCGGGCTACGCCAGAACCACTTGGACGACTCTCCGAAATGACCTGCCGGGCATGTTGGAACCACCTCTCAGACGTGCCAGAAGCACGTGGCGGACAGTCCGGAATCACCTGTTGGGCATACGCAACCACCTCTGAGACGTACCAGAACCACGTGCCGTGCACGCCGGAACCACCTACCGGACAGACCGGAATCCACTTTTGGGCATTCCGGAACCACCAGTCAGATGTGCCAGAAACACGTGCAGGAGACGCCGGAAGCACCTGCCGAGCACGTCGCAACCACCTGCTCAACTCGCCTGAACCACCTGCCGGACACGCCACAATCACCTGCCCGCTACACCAGCACCACTTCGGGGACAAGGCGGAATCACGTGAGGGGCATGCCGGCACAGCCTCTCAGACTGAACCTCGTGCCGGACACCACTGAACCACCTGCCGGACAGACCGGAACCACCTGCCGGACACGCCGGAACCACCGGCTCGACGCGCCGGAACGACCGCTGGACATGCAAAATCACCTGCCGGCTACGCCGGAAACACTTGGCGAACACTCCGGAATCACCTGCCGGGCATGCCGGAACCACCTCTCAGATATGCCAGAACCACGTGCCAATGACCCCGGAAGCACCTGCCGAGCACGCCGGAACCACCTGCTCGACTCGCCAGAACCACCTGCCGGACACGCAAAAATCACCTGCCGGCTACGCCACAACCAGTTGGGGAACACTTCGGAATCACCTGCCGGGCTTGCTGGAACCACCTGCCGGTCATGCCAAAATCACCTGCCAACTACGCCAGGACCACTTGGCGGACACTGTGGAAACACCTGTCGGGCCGGCCGGAACCACATCTCACACGTGCCAGAACCATGTGCATGAGATGCTGGAACCACACCCCGAACAGACGGAAAACACCTGCCAGACCCGTCTGAACAACGTGCCGAGCACGCCGGAGCCACCTGCTCGACTCGCCGGATCCACCTACCTGACATGCCCAAATCACCAGCCGGGTATGCCAGAACCACTTGGCGGACACTCCGGAATCATCTGCCGGACATGCCGGAACCAGCTCTCAGACACACCAGAACCACGTGCCGGAGACGCCGGAAGCACCTGCCGAGCATGCCGGAGCCACCTGCTCGACTCGCCAGAAACACCTGCCGGACACGCCAAAATCACCTGCCGGGTACGCCAGAACCACCTGGCGGACACTCCGAAACCACCTGTCGCGCATGCCGGAACCACCTCTCAGACGTGCCGGAAGCACGTGCCGGACACCCCGGAATCACCTACCGGACAGACCGGAACCACCTGCCGAGCACGCCGGAGCCACCTGTTCGACTCGCTGGAACCACCTGCCGGACAGGCCAATATCAACTGCTGGCTATGCCAGAACCACCTGGGGGACGGTCCGGAATCACCTGCCAGCCATGGCGGAACCACCTCTCAGACGTACCAGAACCACCTGCCGGAGAAGCTGGAAACACGTCCTGGACAGTCTGGAACCACCTGCCGGCCAAGCCTGAACCACCTGCCAAGCACAACGGAACAACCTGCCAGACACGCCAAAATCACCTGCGTGTTATGCCAGAACCACTTGGAGGACTCTCTGGGATGACCTGCCGGGCATGCTGGAACCACCTCTCAGACGTGCCAGAACCATGTGGCGGACAGTCCGGAATCACCTGTTGGGCATGCGCAACCACCTCTGAGACGTACCAGAACCACATGCCGTGCAGGCTGGAACCACCTACCGGACAGACCGGAATCACCTTTCGGGCATGCCGGAACCACCTGTCAGATGTGCCAGAAACACGTGCCGGAGACGTCGGAAGCACCTGCCAAGGACGTCGCAACCACCTGCTCAACTCGCCTGAACCACCTGCCGGACATGCCAAAATCACCTGCCGACTATGCCAGAACCACTTGGCAAACACTCCGGAATCACTTGCCGGGCATGCAGGAACCACCTCTCAGACATGCCAGAACCCCGTGCCAATGACCCCGGAAGCAATAGCCGAGCACGCCGGAACCACTTGCTCGACTCGCCAGAACCACCTGCCGATCACGCAAAAATCACCTGCCGGCTACGCCACAACCAGGTGGTGAACACTTTGGAATCACCTGCCAGGCTTGCTGGAACCACCTGCCAGTCATGCCAAAATCACCTGCCAACTACGCCAGAACCACTTGGCGGACACTCCGGAATCATCTGCCGGACATGCGGGAACCAGCTCTCAGACACACCAGAACCAAGTGCCGGAGACGCCGGAAGCACCTGCCGAGCATGCCGGAGCCACCTGCTCGACTCGCCACAAACACCTGCCGGACACGCCAAAATCACCTGCCGGGTACGCCAGAACCACCTGGCGGACACTACGGAATCACCTGCCGCGCATGCCGGAACCACCTCTCAGATATGCCAGAACCACGTGCCGGACACGCCGGAAACACCTACCGGACAGACCGGAACCGCCTGCCAAGAACGCCGGAGCCACCTGTTCGACTCGCTGGAACCACCTGCCGAACAGGCCAATATCAACTGCTGGCTATGCCAGAACCACCTGGGGGACAGTCCGGGATCACCTGCCAGCCATGGCGGAACCACCTCTCAGACGTACCAGAACCACCTGCCGGAGAAGCTGGAAACACGTCCTGGACAGACTGGAACCACGTGACGGCCATGCCTGAACCACCTGCCGAGCACGGCGGAACCACCTGCCGGACACGCCAAAATCACCTGCGGGCTACGCCAGAACCACTTGGACGACTCTCCGAAATGACCTGCCGGGCATGTTGGAACCACCTCTCAGACGTGCCAGAAGCACGTGGCGGACAGTCCGGAATCACCTGTTGGGCATACGCAACCACCTCTGAGACGTACCAGAACCACGTGCCGTGCACCCCGGAACCACCTACCGGACAGACCGGAATCAACTTTTGGGCATGCCGGAACCACCAGTCAGATGTGCCAGAAACACGTGCCGGAGACGCCGGAAGCACCTGCCGAGCACGTCGCAACCACCTGCTCAACTCGCCTGAATCACTTGCCGGACATGCCAAAATCACCTGCCCGCTACACCAGCACCACTTCGGGGACAAGCCGGAATCACGTGAGGGGCATGCCGGCACAGCCTCTCAGACTGAACCTCGTGCCGGACACCACAGAACCACCTGCCGGACAGACCGGAACCACCTGTCGGACACGCCGGAACCACCGGCTCGACCCGCCGGAACGACCGCTGGACATGCAAAATCACCTGCCGGCTACGCCGGAAACACTTGGCGAACACTCCGGAATCACCTGCCGGGCATGCCGGAACCACCTCTCAGATATGCCAGAACCACGTGCCAATGACCCCGGAAGCACCTGCCGAGCACGCCGGAACCACCTGCTCGACTCGCCAGAACCACCTGCCGGACACGCAAAAATCACCTGCCGGCTACGCCACAACCAGTTGGGGAACACTTCGGAATCACCTGCCGGGCTTGCTGGAACCACCTGCCGGTCATGCCAAAATCACCTGCCAACTACGCCAGTACCACTTGGCGGACACTGTGGAAACACCTGTCGGGCCGGCCGGAACCACATCTCAGACGTGCCAGAACCATGTGCATGAGATGCTGGAACCACACCCCGAACAGACGGAGAACACCTGCCAGACCCGTCTGAACAACGTGCCGAGCACGCCGGAGCCACCTGCTCGACTCGCCGGAACCACCTACCTGACATGCCCAAATCACCAGCCGGGTATGCCAGAACCACTTGGCGGACACTCCGGAATCATCTGCCGGACATGCCGGAACCAGCTCTCAGACACACCAGAACCACGTGCCGGAGACGCCGGAAGCACCTGCTGAGCATGCCGGAGCCACCTGCTCGACTCGCCAGAAACACCTGCCGGACACGCCAAAATCACCTGCCGGGTACGCCAGAACCACCTGGCGGACACTCCGAAACCACCTGTCGCGCATGCCGGAACCACCTCTCAGACGTGCCGGAAGCACGTGCCGGACACCCCGGAATCACCTACCGGACAGACCGGAACCACCTGCCGAGCACGCCGGAGCCACCTGTTCGACTCGCTGGAACCACCTGCCGGACAGGCCAATATCAACTGCTGGCTATGCCAGAACCACCTGGGGGACGGTCCGGAATCACCTGCCAGCCATGGCGGAACCACCTCTCAGACGTACCAGAACCACCTGCCGGAGAAGCTGGAAACACGTCCTGGACAGTCTGGAACCACCTGCCGGCCAAGCCTGAACCACCTGCCAAGCACAACGGAACAACCTGCCAGACACGCCAAAATCACCTGCGTGTTATGCCAGAACCACTTGGAGGACTCTCTGGGATGACCTGCCGGGCATGCCGGAACCACCTCTCAGACGTGCCAGAACCATGTGGCGGACAGTCCGGAATCACCTGTTGGGCATGCGCAAGCACCTCTGAGACGTACCAGAACCACATGCCGTGCAGGCTGGAACCACCTACCGGACAGACCGGAATCACCTTTCGGGCATGCCGGAACCACCTGTCAGATGTGCCAGAAACACGTGCCGGAGACGTCGGAAGCACCTGCCAAGGACGTCGCAACCACCTGCTCAACTCGCCTGAACCACCTGCCGGACATGCCAAAATCACCTGCCGACTATGCCAGAACCACTTGGCGAACACTCCGGAATCACTTGCCGGGCATGCAGGAACCACCTCTCAGACATGCCAGAACCCCGTGCCAATGACCCCGGAAGCAATAGCCGAGCATGCCGGAACCACTTGCTCGACTCGCCAGAACCACCTGCCGATCATGCAAAAATCACCTGCCGGCTACGCCACAACCAGGTGGTGAACACTTTGGAATCACCTGCCAGGCTTGCTGGAACCACCTGCCAGTCATGCCAAAATCACCTGCCAACTACGCCAGAACCACTTGGCGGACACTCCGGAATCATCTGCCGGACATGCGGGAACCAGCTCTCAGACACACCAGAACCAAGTGCCGGAGACGCCGGAAGCACCTGCCGAGCATGCCAGAGCCACCTGCTCGACTCGCCACAAACACCTGCCAAACACGCCAAAATCACCTGCCGGGTACGCCAGAACCACCTGGCGGACACTACGGAATCACCTGCCGCGCATGCCGGAACCACCTCTCAGACGTGCCGGAAGCACGTGCCGGAAACGCCGGAAACACCTACCGGACAGACCGGAACCACCTGCCAAGAACGCCGGAGCCACCTGTTCGACTCGCTGGAACCACCTGCCGGACAGGCCAATATCAACTGCTGGCTATGCCAGAACCACCTGGGGGACAGTCCGGGATCACCTGCCAGCCATGGCGGAACCACCTCTCACACGTACCAGAACCACCTGCCGGAGAAGCTGGAAACACGTCCTGGACAGACTGGAACCACGTGACGGCCATGCCTGAACCACCTGCCGAGCACGGCGGAACCACCTGCCGGACACGCCAAAATCACCTGCGGGCTACGCCAGAACCACTTGGACGACTCTCCGAAATGACCTGCCGGGCATGTTGGAACCACCTCTCAGACGTGCCAGAAGCACGTGGCGGACAGTCCGGAATCACCTGTTGGGCATGCGCAACCACCTCTGAGACGTACCAGAACCACATGCCGTGCAGGCTGGAACCACCTACCGGACAGACCGGAATCACCTTTCGGGCATGCCGGAACCACCTGTCAGATGTGCCAGAAACACGTGCCGGAGACGTCGGAAGCACCTGCCAAGGACGTCGCAACCACCTGCTCAACTCGCCTGAACCACCTGCCGGACATGCCAAAATCACCTGCCGACTATGCCAGAACCACTTGGCGAACACTCCGGAATCACTTGCCGGGCATGCAGGAACCACCTCTCAGACATGCCAGAACCCCGTGCCAATGACCCCGGAAGCAATAGCCGAGCACGCCGGAACCACTTGCTCGACTCGCCAGAACCACCTGCCGATCACGCAAAAATCACCTGCCGGCTACGCCACAACCAGGTGGTGAACACTTTGGAATCACCTGCCAGGCTTGCTGGAACCACCTGCCAGTCATGCCAAAATCACCTGCCAACTACGCCAGAACCACTTGGCGGACACTCCGGAATCATCTGCCGGACATGCGGGAACCAGCTCTCAGACACACCAGAACCAAGTGCCGGAGACGCCGGAAGCACCTGCCGAGCATGCCGGAGCCACCTGCTCGACTCGCCACAAACACCTGCCGGACACGCCAAAATCACCTGCCGGGTACGCCAGAACCACCTGGCGGACACTACGGAATCACCTGCCGCGCATGCCGGAACCACCTCTCAGATATGCCAGAACCACGTGCCAATGACCCCGGAAGCACCTGCCGAGCACGCCGGAACCACCTGCTCGACTCGCCAGAACCACCTGCCGGACACGCAAAAATCACCTTCCGGCTACGCCGCAACCAGTTGGGGAACACTTCGGAATCACCTGCCGGGCTTGCTGGAACCACCTGCCGGTCATGCCAAAATCACCTGCCAACTACGCCAGTACCACTTGGCGGAAACTTTGGAAACACCTGTCGGGCCGGCCGGAACCACATCTCAGACGTGCCAGAAGCATGTGCATGAGATGCTGGAACCACACCCCGAACAGACGGAAATCACCTGCCAGACCCGTCTGAACAACGTGCCGAGCACGCCGGAGCCACCTGCTCGACTCGCCGGAACCACCTACCTGACATGCCCAAATCACCAGCCGGGTATGCCAGAACCACTTGGCGGACACTCCGGAATCATCTGCCGGACATGCCGGAACCAGCTCTCAGACACACCAGAACCACGTGCCGGAGACGCCGGAAGCACCTGCCAAGCACGTTGGAACCACCTGCTCAACTCGCCTGAACCACCTGCCGGACATGCCAAAATCACCTGCCGACTATGCCAGAACCACTTGGCGAACACTCCGGAATCACTTGCCGGGCATGCAGGAACCACCTCTCAGACATGCCAGAACCCCGTGCCAATGACCCCAGAAGCACCAGCCGAGCACGCCGGAACCACCTGCTCGACTCGCCAGAACCACCTGCCGATCACGCAAAAATCACCTGCCGGCTACGCCACAACCAGTTGGTGAACACTTTGGAATCACCTGCCAGGCTTGCTGGAACCACCTGCCAGTCATGCCAAAATCACCTGCCAACTACGCCAGAACCGCTTGGCGGACACTGCGGAAACACCTGTCGGGCCGGCTGGAACCACATCTCAGACGTGCCAGAAACGTGTTCATGAGATGCTGGAACCACACCCCGAACAGACGGATACCACCTGCCAGAACCGCCTGAACCACCTGCTGAGCACGCCGGAACCACCTGCTCGACTCACCGGTACCACCTCCCTGACACGCCAAAATCACCTGCTGGGTATTCCAGAACCACTTGGCGGACACTCCGGAATCATCTGCCGGACATGCCGGAACCAGCTCTCAGACACACCAGAACCAAGTGCCGGAGACGCCGGAAGCACCTGCCGAGCATGCCGGAGCCACCTGCTCGACTCGCCAGAAACACCTGCCGGACACGCCAAAATCACCTGCCGGGTACGCCAGAACGACCGGGCGGACACTACGGAATCACCTGCCGCGCATGCCGGAACCACCTCTCAGACGTGCCGGAAGCACGTGCCGGACACCCCGGAAACACCTACCGGACAGACCGGAACCAGCTGCCGAGCACGCCGGAGCCACCTGTTCGACTCGCTGGAACCACCTGCCGGACAGGCCAATATAAACTGCTGGCTATGCCAGAACCACCTGGGGGACAGTCCGGGATCACCTGCCAGCCATGGCGGAACCACCTCTCAGACGTACCAGAACCACCTGCCGGAGAAGCTGGAAACACGTCCTGGACAGACTGGAACCACGTGACGGCCATGCCTGAACCACCTGCCAAGCACGGCGGAACCACCTGCCGGACACGCCAAAATCACCTGCGGGCTACGCCAGAACCACTTGGATGACTCTCCGAAATGACCTGCCGGGCATGTTGGAACCACCTCTCAGACGTGCCAGAAGCATGTGGCGGACAGTCTGGAATCACCTGTTGGGCATACGCAACCAACTCTGAGACGTACCAGAACCACGTGCCGTGCACGCCGGAACCAC
This sequence comes from Equus przewalskii, assembly GCF_037783145.1. Taxonomy (NCBI): domain Eukaryota; kingdom Metazoa; phylum Chordata; class Mammalia; order Perissodactyla; family Equidae; genus Equus; species Equus przewalskii. The sequence goes on along the minus strand of NW_027227364.1, from coordinate 25,228 downwards.
CTACCGGACAGACCGGAATCAACTTTTGGGTATGCCGGAACCACCAGTCAGATGTGCCAGAAACACGTGCCGGAGACGCCGGAAGCACCTGCCGAGCACGTCGCAACCACCTGCTCAACTCGCCTGAACCACCTGCCGGACACGCCAAAATCACCTGCCCGCTACACCAGCACCACTTCGGGGACAAGCCGGAATCACGTGAGGGGCATGCCGGCACAGCCTCTCAGACTGAACCTCGTGCCGGACACCACAGAACCACCTGCCGGACAGACCGGAACCACCTGCCGGACACGCCGGAACCACCGGCTCGACCCGCCGGAACGACCGCTGGACATGCAAAATCACCTGCCGGCTACGCCGGAAACACTTGGCGAACACTCCGGAATCACCTGCCGGGCATGCCGGAACCACCTCTCAGATATGCCAGAACCACGTGCCAATGACCCCGCAAGCACCTGCCGAGCACGCCGGAACCACCTGCTCGACTCGCCAGAACCACCTGCCGGACACGCAAAAATCACCTGCCGGCTACGCCACAACCAGTTGGGGAACACTTCGGAATCACCTGCCGGGCTTGCTGGAACCACCTGCCGGTCATGCCAAAATCACCTGCCAACTACGCCAGTACCACTTGGCGGACACTGTGGAAACACCTGTCGGGCCGGCCGGAACCACATCTCACACGTGCCAGAACCATGTGCATGAGATGCTGGAACCACACCCCGAACAGACGGAAAACACCTGCCAGACCCGTCTGAACAACCTGCCGAGCACGCCGGAGCCACCTGCTCGACTCGCCGGAACCACCTACCTGACATGCCCAATTCACCAGCGGGTATGCCAGAACCACTTGGCGGACACTCCGGAATCATCTGCCGGACATGCCGGAACCAGCTCTCAGACACACCAGAACCACGTGCCGGAGACGCCGGAAGCACCTGCCTAGCATGCCGGAGCCACCTGCTCGACTCGACAGAAACACCTGCCGGACACGCCAAAATCACCTGCCGGGTACGCCAGAACCACCTGGCGGACACTCCGAAACCACCTGTCGCGCATGCCGGAACCACCTCTCAGAGGTGCCGGAAGCACGTGCCGGACACGCTGGAATCACCTACCGGACAGACCGGAACCACCTGCCGAGCACGCCGGAGCCACCTGTTCGACTCGCTGGTACCACATGCCGGATAGGCCAATATCAACTGCTGGCTATGCCAGAACCACCTGGGGGACGGTCCGGAATCACCTGCCAGCCATGGCGGATCCACCTCTCAGACGTACCAGAACCACCTGCCGGAGAAGCTGGAAACACGTCCTGGACAGTCTGGAACCACATGCCGGCCAAGCCTGAACCACCTGCCAAGCACAACGGAACAACCTGCCAGACACGCCAAAATCACCTGCGTGTTATGCCAGAACCACTTGGAGGACTCTCTGGGATGACCTGCCGGGCATGCCGGAACCACCTCTCAGACGTGCCAGAACCATGTGGCGGACAATCCGGAATCACCTGTTGGGCATGCACAACCACCTCTGAGACATACCAGAACCACATGCCGTGCAGGCTGGAACCACCTACCGGACAGACCGGAATCACCTTTCGGGCATGCCGGAACCACCTGTCAGATGTGCCAGAAACATGTGCCGGAGACGCCGGAAGCACCTGCCAAGCACGTTGGAACCACCTGCTCAACTCGCCTGAACCACCTGCTGGACATGCCAAAATCACCTGCCGACTATGCCAGAACCACTTGGCGAACACTCCGGAATCACTTGCCGGGCATGCAGGAACCACCTCTCAGACATGCCAGAACCCCGTGCCAATGACCCCGGAAGCACCAGCCGAGCACGCCGGAACCACCTGCTCGACTCACCGGTACCAACTCCCTGACACGCCAAAATCACCTGCTGGTTATGCCAGAACCACTTGGCGGACACTCCGGAATCATCTGCCGGACATGCCGGAACCAGCTCTCAGACACACCAGAACCACGTGCCGGAGACGCCGGAAGCACCTGCCGAGCATGCCGGAGCCACCTGCTCGACTCGCCACAAACACCTGCCGGACACGCCAAAATCACCTGCCGTGTACGCCAGAACCACCTGGCGGACACTCCGAAATCACCTGTCGCGCATGCCGGAACCACCTCTCAGACGTGCCGGAAGCACGTGCCGGACACGCCGGAATCACCTAGCGGACAGACCGGAACCACCTGCCGAGCACGCCGGAGCCACCTGTTCGACTGGCTGGAACCACCTGCCGGACAGGCCAATATTAACTGCTGGCTATGCCAGAACCACCTGGGGGACAGTCCGGGATCACCTGCCAGCCATGGCGGAACCACCTCTCAGACGTACCAGAACCACCTGCCGGAGAAGCTGGAAACACGTCCTGGACAGACTGGAACCACGTGACGGCCATGCCTGAACCACCTGCCGAGCACGGCGGAACCACCTGCCGGACACGCCAAAATCACCTGCGGGCTACGCCAGAACCACTTGGACGACTCTCCGAAATGACCTGCCGGGCATGTTGGAACCACCTCTCAGACGTGCCAGAAGCACGTGGCGGACAGTCCGGAATCACCTGTTGGGCATACGCAACCACCTCTGAGACGTACCAGAACCACGTGCCGTGCACGCCGGAACCACCTACCGGACAGACCGGAATCCACTTTTGGGCATTCCGGAACCACCAGTCAGATGTGCCAGAAACACGTGCAGGAGACGCCGGAAGCACCTGCCGAGCACGTCGCAACCACCTGCTCAACTCGCCTGAACCACCTGCCGGACACGCCACAATCACCTGCCCGCTACACCAGCACCACTTCGGGGACAAGCCGGAATCACGTGAGGGGCATGCCGGCACAGCCTCTCAGACTGAACCTCGTGCCGGACACCACAGAACCACCTGCCGGACAGACCGGAACCACCTGCCGGACACGCCGGAACCACCGGCTCGACGCGCCGGAACGACCGCTGGACATGCAAAATCACCTGCCGGCTACGCCGGAAACACTTGGCGAACACTCCGGAATCACCTGCCGGGCATGCCGGAACCTCCTCTCAGATATGCCAGAACCACGTGCCAATGACCCCGGAAGCACCTGCCGAGCACGCCGGAACCACCTGCTCGACTCGCCAGAACCACCTGCCGGACACGCAAAAATCACCTGCCGGCTACGCCACAACCAGTTGGGGAACACTTCGGAATCACCTGCCGGGCTTGCTGGAACCACCTGCCGGTCATGCCAAAATCACCTGCCAACTACGCCAGTACCACTTGGCGGACACTGTGGAAACACCTGTCGGGCCGGCCGGAACCACATCTCACACGTGCCAGAACCATGTGCATGAGATGCTGGAACCACACCCCGAACAGATGGAAAACACCTGCCAGACCCGTCTGAACAACCTGCCGAGCACGCCGGAGCCACCTGCTCGACTCGCCGGATCCACCTACCTGACATGCCCAAATCACCAGCCGGGTATGCCAGAACCACTTGGCGGACACTCCGGAATCATCTGCCGGACATGCCGGAACCAGCTCTCAGACACACCAGAACCACGTGCCGGAGACGCCGGAAGCACCTGCCGAGCATGCCGGAGCCACCTGCTCGACTCGCCAGAAACACCTGCCGGACACGCCAAAATCACCTGCCGGGTACGCCAGAACCACCTGGCGGACACTCCGAAATCACCTGTCGCGCATGCCGGAACCACCTCTCAGACGTGCCGGAAGCACGTGCCGTACACGCCGGAATCAACTACCGGACAGACCGGAACCACCTGCCGAGCACGCCGGAGCCACCTGTTCGACTGGCTGGAACCACCTGCCGGACAGGCCAATATTAACTGCTGGCTATGCCAGAACCACCTGGGGGACAGTCCGGGATCACCTGCCAGCCATGGCGGAACCACCTCTCACACGTACCTGAACCACCTGCCGGAGAAGCTGGAAACACGTCCTGGACAGTCTGGAACCACCTGCCGGCCAAGCCTGAACCACCTGCCAAGCACAACGGAACAACCTGCCAGACACGCCAAAATCACCTGCGTGTTATGCCAGAACCACTTGGAGGACTCTCTGGGATGACCTGCCGGGCATGCCGGAACCACCTCTCAGACGTGCCAGAACCATGTGGCGGACAGTCCGGAATCACCTGTTGGGCATGCGCAACCACCTCTGAGACGTACCAGAACCACATGCCGTGCAGGCTGGAACCACCTACCGGACAGACCGGAATCACCTTTCGGGCATGCCGGAACCACCTGTCAGATGTGCCAGAAACACGTGCCGGAGACGCCGGAAGCACCTGCCAAGCACGTTGGAACCACCTGCTCAACTCGCCTGAACCACCTGCCGGACATGCCAAAATCACCTGCCGATTATGCCAGAACCACTTGGCGAACACTCCGGAATCAGTTGCCGGGCATGCAGGAACCACCTCTCAGACATGCCAGAACCCCGTGCCAATGACCCCGGAAGCACCAGCCGAGCACGCCGGAACCACCTGCTCGACTCGCCTGAACCACCTGCCGGACACGCCAAAATCACCTGCCCGCTACACCAGCACCACTTCGGGGACAACCCGGAATCACGTGAGGGGCATGCCGGCACAGCCTCTCAGACTGAACCTCGTGCCGGACACCACAGAACCACCTGCCGGACAGACCGGAACCACCTGCCGGACATGCCGGAACCACCGGCTCGACTCGCCGGGACAACCGCTGGACATGCAAAATCACCTGCCGGCTACGCCGGAAACACTTGGCGAACACTCCGGAATCACCTGCCGGGCATGCCGGAACCTCCTCTCAGATAAGCCAGAACCACGTGCCAATGACCCCGGAAGCACCTGCCGAGCACGCCGGAACCACCTGCTCGACTCGCCAGAACCACCTGCCGGACACGCAAAAATCACCTTCCGGCTACGCCGCAACCAGTTGGGGAACACTTCGGAATCACCTGCCGGGCTTGCTGGAACCACCTGCCGGTCATGCCAAAATCACCTGCCAACTACGCCAGTACCACTTGGCGGAAACTTTGGAAACACCTGTCGGGCCGGCCGGAACCACATCTCAGACGTGCCAGAAGCATGTGCATGAGATGCTGGAACCACACCCCGAACAGACGGAAATCACCTGCCAGACCCGTCTGAACAACGTGCCGAGCACGCCGGAGCCACCTGCTCGACTCGCCGGAACCACCTACCTGACATGCCCAAATCACCAGCCGGGTATGCCAGAACCACTTGGCGGACACTCCGGAATCATCTGCCGGACATGCCGGAACCAGCTCTCAGACACACCAGAACCACGTGCCGGAGACGCCGGAAGCACCTGCCAAGCACGTTGGAACCACCTGCTCAACTCGCCTGAACCACCTGCCGGACATGCCAAAATCACCTGCCGACTATGCCAGAACCACTTGGCGAACACTCCGGAATCACTTGCCGGGCATGCAGGAACCACCTCTCAGACATGCCAGAACCCCGTGCCAATGACCCCAGAAGCACCAGCCGAGCACGCCGGAACCACCTGCTCGACTCGCCAGAACCACCTGCCGATCACGCAAAAATCACCTGCCGGCTACGCCACAACCAGTTGGTGAACACTTTGGAATCACCTGCCAGGCTTGCTGGAACCACCTGCCAGTCATGCCAAAATCACCTGCCAACTACGCCAGAACCGCTTGGCGGACACTGCGGAAACACCTGTCGGGCCGGCTGGAACCACATCTCAGACGTGCCAGAAACGTGTTCATGAGATGCTGGAACCACACCCCGAACAGACGGATACCACCTGCCAGAACCGCCTGAACCACCTGCTGAGCACGCCGGAACCACCTGCTCGACTCACCGGTACCACCTCCCTGACACGCCAAAATCACCTGCTGGGTATTCCAGAACCACTTGGCGGACACTCCGGAATCATCTGCCGGACATGCCGGAACCAGCTCTCAGACACACCAGAACCAAGTGCCGGAGACGCCGGAAGCACCTGCCGAGCATGCCGGAGCCACCTGCTCGACTCGCCAGAAACACCTGCCGGACACGCCAAAATCACCTGCCGGGTACGCCAGAACGACCGGGCGGACACTACGGAATCACCTGCCGCGCATGCCGGAACCACCTCTCAGACGTGCCGGAAGCACGTGCCGGACACCCCGGAAACACCTACCGGACAGACCGGAACCAGCTGCCGAGCACGCCGGAGCCACCTGTTCGACTCGCTGGAACCACCTGCCGGACAGGCCAATATAAACTGCTGGCTATGCCAGAACCACCTGGGGGACAGTCCGGGATCACCTGCCAGCCATGGCGGAACCACCTCTCAGACGTACCAGAACCACCTGCCGGAGAAGCTGGAAACACGTCCTGGACAGACTGGAACCACGTGACGGCCATGCCTGAACCACCTGCCAAGCACGGCGGAACCACCTGCCGGACACGCCAAAATCACCTGCGGGCTACGCCAGAACCACTTGGATGACTCTCCGAAATGACCTGCCGGGCATGTTGGAACCACCTCTCAGACGTGCCAGAAGCATGTGGCGGACAGTCTGGAATCACCTGTTGGGCATACGCAACCAACTCTGAGACGTACCAGAACCACGTGCCGTGCACGCCGGAACCACCTACCGGACAGACCGGAATCAACTTTTGGGCATGCCGGAACCACCAGTCAGATGTGCCAGAAACACGTGCCGGAGACGCCGGAAGCACCTGCCGAGCACGTCGCAACCACCTGCTCAACTCGCCTGAACCACCTGCCGGACACGCCAAAATCACCTGCCCGCTACACCAGCACCACTTCGGGGACAAGCCGGAATCACGTGAGGGGCATGCCGGCACAGCCTCTCAGACTGAACCTCGTGCCGGACACCACAGAACCACCTGCCGGACAGACCGGAACCACCTGCCGGACACGCCGGAACCACCGGCTCGACCCGCCGGAACGACCGCTGGACATGCAAAATCACCTGCCGGCTACGCCGGAAACACTTGGCGAACACTCCGGAATCACCTGCCGGGCATGCCGGAACCACCTCTCAGATATGCCAGAACCACGTGCCAATGACCCCGCAAGCACCTGCCGAGCACGCCGGAACCACCTGCTCGACTCGCCAGAACCACCTGCCGGACACGCAAAAATCACCTGCCGGCTACGCCACAACCAGTTGGGGAACACTTCGGAATCACCTGCCGGGCTTGCTGGAACCACCTGCCGGTCATGCCAAAATCACCTGCCAACTACGCCAGTACCACTTGGCGGACACTGTGGAAACACCTGTCGGGCCGGCCGGAACCACATCTCACACGTGCCAGAACCATGTGCATGAGATGCTGGAACCACACCCCGAACAGACGGAAAACACCTGCCAGACCCGTCTGAACAACCTGCCGAGCACGCCGGAGCCACCTGCTCGACTCGCCGGAACCACCTACCTGACATGCCCAATTCACCAGCGGGTATGCCAGAACCACTTGGCGGACACTCCGGAATCATCTGCCGGACATGCCGGAACCAGCTCTCAGACACACCAGAACCACGTGCCGGAGACGCCGGAAGCACCTGCCTAGCATGCCGGAGCCACCTGCTCGACTCGACAGAAACACCTGCCGGACACGCCAAAATCACCTGCCGGGTACGCCAGAACCACCTGGCGGACACTCCGAAACCACCTGTCGCGCATGCCGGAACCACCTCTCAGAGGTGCCGGAAGCACGTGCCGGACACGCTGGAATCACCTACCGGACAGACCGGAACCACCTGCCGAGCACGCCGGAGCCACCTGTTCGACTCGCTGGTACCACATGCCGGATAGGCCAATATCAACTGCTGGCTATGCCAGAACCACCTGGGGGACGGTCCGGAATCACCTGCCAGCCATGGCGGATCCACCTCTCAGACGTACCAGAACCACCTGCCGGAGAAGCTGGAAACACGTCCTGGACAGTCTGGAACCACATGCCGGCCAAGCCTGAACCACCTGCCAAGCACAACGGAACAACCTGCCAGACACGCCAAAATCACCTGCGTGTTATGCCAGAACCACTTGGAGGACTCTCTGGGATGACCTGCCGGGCATGCCGGAACCACCTCTCAGACGTGCCAGAACCATGTGGCGGACAATCCGGAATCACCTGTTGGGCATGCACAACCACCTCTGAGACATACCAGAACCACATGCCGTGCAGGCTGGAACCACCTACCGGACAGACCGGAATCACCTTTCGGGCATGCCGGAACCACCTGTCAGATGTGCCAGAAACATGTGCCGGAGACGCCGGAAGCACCTGCCAAGCACGTTGGAACCACCTGCTCAACTCGCCTGAACCACCTGCTGGACATGCCAAAATCACCTGCCGACTATGCCAGAACCACTTGGCGAACACTCCGGAATCACTTGCCGGGCATGCAGGAACCACCTCTCAGACATGCCAGAACCCCGTGCCAATGACCCCGGAAGCACCAGCCGAGCACGCCGGAACCACCTGCTCGACTCACCGGTACCAACTCCCTGACACGCCAAAATCACCTGCTGGTTATGCCAGAACCACTTGGCGGACACTCCGGAATCATCTGCCGGACATGCCGGAACCAGCTCTCAGACACACCAGAACCACGTGCCGGAGACGCCGGAAGCACCTGCCGAGCATGCCGGAGCCACCTGCTCGACTCGCCACAAACACCTGCCGGACACGCCAAAATCACCTGCCGTGTACGCCAGAACCACCTGGCGGACACTCCGAAATCACCTGTCGCGCATGCCGGAACCACCTCTCAGACGTGCCGGAAGCACGTGCCGGACACGCCGGAATCACCTAGCGGACAGACCGGAACCACCTGCCGAGCACGCCGGAGCCACCTGTTCGACTGGCTGGAACCACCTGCCGGACAGGCCAATATTAACTGCTGGCTATGCCAGAACCACCTGGGGGACAGTCCGGGATCACCTGCCAGCCATGGCGGAACCACCTCTCAGACGTACCAGAACCACCTGCCGGAGAAGCTGGAAACACGTCCTGGACAGACTGGAACCACGTGACGGCCATGCCTGAACCACCTGCCGAGCACGGCGGAACCACCTGCCGGACACGCCAAAATCACCTGCGGGCTACGCCAGAACCACTTGGACGACTCTCCGAAATGACCTGCCGGGCATGTTGGAACCACCTCTCAGACGTGCCAGAAGCACGTGGCGGACAGTCCGGAATCACCTGTTGGGCATACGCAACCACCTCTGAGACGTACCAGAACCACGTGCCGTGCACGCCGGAACCACCTACCGGACAGACCGGAATCCACTTTTGGGCATGCCGGAACCACCAGTCAGATGTGCCAGAAACACGTGCAGGAGACGCCGGAAGCACCTGCCGAGCATGCCGGAGCCACCTGCTCGACTCGCCAGAAACACCTGCCGGACACGCCAAAATCACCTGCCGGGTACGCCAGAACGACCGGGCGGACACTACGGAATCACCTGCCGCGCATGCCGGAACCACCTCTCAGACGTGCCGGAAGCACGTGCCGGACACCCCGGAAACACCTACCGGACAGACCGGAACCAGCTGCCGAGCACGCCGGAGCCACCTGTTCGACTCGCTGGAACCACCTGCCGGACAGGCCAATATAAACTGCTGGCTATGCCAGAACCACCTGGGGGACAGTCCGGGATCACCTGCCAGCCATGGCGGAACCACCTCTCAGACGTACCAGAACCACCTGCCGGAGAAGCTGGAAACACGTCCTGGACAGACTGGAACCACGTGACGGCCATGCCTGAACCACCTGCCAAGCACGGCGGAACCACCTGCCGGACACGCCAAAATCACCTGCGGGCTACGCCAGAACCACTTGGATGACTCTCCGAAATGACCTGCCGGGCATGTTGGAACCACCTCTCAGACGTGCCAGAAGCATGTGGCGGACAGTCTGGAATCACCTGTTGGGCATACGCAACCAACTCTGAGACGTACCAGAACCACGTGCCGTGCACGCCGGAACCACCTACCGGACAGACCGGAATCAACTTTTGGGTATGCCGGAACCACCAGTCAGATGTGCCAGAAACACGTGCCGGAGACGCCGGAAGCACCTGCCGAGCACGTCGCAACCACCTGCTCAACTCGCCTGAACCACCTGCCGGACACGCCAAAATCACCTGCCCGCTACACCAGCACCACTTCGGGGACAAGCCGGAATCACGTGAGGGGCATGCCGGCACAGCCTCTCAGACTGAACCTCGTGCCGGACACCACAGAACCACCTGCCGGACAGACCGGAACCACCTGCCGGACACGCCGGAACCACCGGCTCGACCCGCCGGAACGACCGCTGGACATGCAAAATCACCTGCCGGCTACGCCGGAAACACTTGGCGAACACTCCGGAATCACCTGCCGGGCATGCCGGAACCACCTCTCAGATATGCCAGAACCACGTGCCAATGACCCCGCAAGCACCTGCCGAGCACGCCGGAACCACCTGCTCGACTCGCCAGAACCACCTGCCGGACACGCAAAAATCACCTGCCGGCTACGCCACAACCAGTTGGGGAACACTTCGGAATCACCTGCCGGGCTTGCTGGAACCACCTGCCGGTCATGCCAAAATCACCTGCCAACTACGCCAGTACCACTTGGCGGACACTGTGGAAACACCTGTCGGGCCGGCCGGAACCACATCTCACACGTGCCAGAACCATGTGCATGAGATGCTGGAACCACACCCCGAACAGACGGAAAACACCTGCCAGACCCGTCTGAACAACCTGCCGAGCACGCCGGAGCCACCTGCTCGACTCGCCGGAACCACCTACCTGACATGCCCAATTCACCAGCGGGTATGCCAGAACCACTTGGCGGACACTCCGGAATCATCTGCCGGACATGCCGGAACCAGCTCTCAGACACACCAGAACCACGTGCCGGAGACGCCGGAAGCACCTGCCTAGCATGCCGGAGCCACCTGCTCGACTCGACAGAAACACCTGCCGGACACGCCAAAATCACCTGCCGGGTACGCCAGAACCACCTGGCGGACACTCCGAAACCACCTGTCGCGCATGCCGGAACCACCTCTCAGAGGTGCCGGAAGCACGTGCCGGACACGCTGGAATCACCTACCGGACAGACCGGAACCACCTGCCGAGCACGCCGGAGCCACCTGTTCGACTCGCTGGTACCACATGCCGGATAGGCCAATATCAACTGCTGGCTATGCCAGAACCACCTGGGGGACGGTCCGGAATCACCTGCCAGCCATGGCGGATCCACCTCTCAGACGTACCAGAACCACCTGCCGGAGAAGCTGGAAACACGTCCTGGACAGTCTGGAACCACATGCCGGCCAAGCCTGAACCACCTGCCAAGCACAACGGAACAACCTGCCAGACACGCCAAAATCACCTGCGTGTTATGCCAGAACCACTTGGAGGACTCTCTGGGATGACCTGCCGGGCATGCCGGAACCACCTCTCAGACGTGCCAGAACCATGTGGCGGACAATCCGGAATCACCTGTTGGGCATGCACAACCACCTCTGAGACATACCAGAACCACATGCCGTGCAGGCTGGAACCACCTACCGGACAGACCGGAATCACCTTTCGGGCATGCCGGAACCACCTGTCAGATGTGCCAGAAACATGTGCCGGAGACGCCGGAAGCACCTGCCAAGCACGTTGGAACCACCTGCTCAACTCGCCTGAACCACCTGCTGGACATGCCAAAATCACCTGCCGACTATGCCAGAACCACTTGGCGAACACTCCGGAATCACTTGCCGGGCATGCAGGAACCACCTCTCAGACATGCCAGAACCCCGTGCCAATGACCCCGGAAGCACCAGCCGAGCACGCCGGAACCACCTGCTCGACTCACCGGTACCAACTCCCTGACACGCCAAAATCACCTGCTGGTTATGCCAGAACCACTTGGCGGACACTCCGGAATCATCTGCCGGACATGCCGGAACCAGCTCTCAGACACACCAGAACCACGTGCCGGAGACGCCGGAAGCACCTGCCGAGCATGCCGGAGCCACCTGCTCGACTCGCCACAAACACCTGCCGGACACGCCAAAATCACCTGCCGTGTACGCCAGAACCACCTGGCGGACACTCCGAAATCACCTGTCGCGCATGCCGGAACCACCTCTCAGACGTGCCGGAAGCACGTGCCGGACACGCCGGAATCACCTAGCGGACAGACCGGAACCACCTGCCGAGCACGCCGGAGCCACCTGTTCGACTGGCTGGAACCACCTGCCGGACAGGCCAATATTAACTGCTGGCTATGCCAGAACCACCTGGGGGACAGTCCGGGATCACCTGCCAGCCATGGCGGAACCACCTCTCAGACGTACCAGAACCACCTGCCGGAGAAGCTGGAAACACGTCCTGGACAGACTGGAACCACGTGACGGCCATGCCTGAACCACCTGCCGAGCACGGCGGAACCACCTGCCGGACACGCCAAAATCACCTGCGGGCTACGCCAGAACCACTTGGACGACTCTCCGAAATGACCTGCCGGGCATGTTGGAACCACCTCTCAGACGTGCCAGAAGCACGTGGCGGACAGTCCGGAATCACCTGTTGGGCATACGCAACCACCTCTGAGACGTACCAGAACCACGTGCCGTGCACGCCGGAACCACCTACCGGACAGACCGGAATCCACTTTTGGGCATTCCGGAACCACCAGTCAGATGTGCCAGAAACACGTGCAGGAGACGCCGGAAGCACCTGCCGAGCACGTCGCAACCACCTGCTCAACTCGCCTGAACCACCTGCCGGACACGCCACAATCACCTGCCCGCTACACCAGCACCACTTCGGGGACAAGCCGGAATCACGTGAGGGGCATGCCGGCACAGCCTCTCAGACTGAACCTCGTGCCGGACACCACAGAACCACCTGCCGGACAGACCGGAACCACCTGCCGGACACGCCGGAACCACCGGCTCGACGCGCCGGAACGACCGCTGGACATGCAAAATCACCTGCCGGCTACGCCGGAAACACTTGGCGAACACTCCGGAATCACCTGCCGGGCATGCCGGAACCTCCTCTCAGATATGCCAGAACCACGTGCCAATGACCCCGGAAGCACCTGCCGAGCACGCCGGAACCACCTGCTCGACTCGCCAGAACCACCTGCCGGACACGCAAAAATCACCTGCCGGCTACGCCACAACCAGTTGGGGAACACTTCGGAATCACCTGCCGGGCTTGCTGGAACCACCTGCCGGTCATGCCAAAATCACCTGCCAACTACGCCAGTACCACTTGGCGGACACTGTGGAAACACCTGTCGGGCCGGCCGGAACCACATCTCACACGTGCCAGAACCATGTGCATGAGATGCTGGAACCACACCCCGAACAGATGGAAAACACCTGCCAGACCCGTCTGAACAACCTGCCGAGCACGCCGGAGCCACCTGCTCGACTCGCCGGATCCACCTACCTGACATGCCCAAATCACCAGCCGGGTATGCCAGAACCACTTGGCGGACACTCCGGAATCATCTGCCGGACATGCCGGAACCAGCTCTCAGACACACCAGAACCACGTGCCGGAGACGCCGGAAGCACCTGCCGAGCATGCCGGAGCCACCTGCTCGACTCGCCAGAAACACCTGCCGGACACGCCAAAATCACCTGCCGGGTACGCCAGAACCACCTGGCGGACACTCCGAAATCACCTGTCGCGCATGCCGGAACCACCTCTCAGACGTGCCGGAAGCACGTGCCGTACACGCCGGAATCAACTACCGGACAGACCGGAACCACCTGCCGAGCACGCCGGAGCCACCTGTTCGACTGGCTGGAACCACCTGCCGGACAGGCCAATATTAACTGCTGGCTATGCCAGAACCACCTGGGGGACAGTCCGGGATCACCTGCCAGCCATGGCGGAACCACCTCTCACACGTACCTTAACCACCTGCCGGAGAAGCTGGAAACACGTCCTGGACAGTCTGGAACCACCTGCCGGCCAAGCCTGAACCACCTGCCAAGCACAACGGAACAACCTGCCAGACACGCCAAAATCACCTGCGTGTTATGCCAGAACCACTTGGAGGACTCTCTGGGATGACCTGCCGGGCATGCCGGAACCACCTCTCAGACGTGCCAGAACCATGTGGCGGACAGTCCGGAATCACCTGTTGGGCATGCGCAACCACCTCTGAGACGTACCAGAACCACATGCCGTGCAGTCTGGAACCACCTACCGGACAGACCGGAATCACCTTTCGGGCATGCCGGAACCACCTGTCAGATGTGCCAGAAACACGTGCCGGAGACGCCGGAAGCACCTGCCAAGCACGTTGGAACCACCTGCTCAACTCGCCTGAACCACCTGCCGGACATGCCAAAATCACCTGCCGATTATGCCAGAACCACTTGGCGAACACTCCGGAATCAGTTGCCGGGCATGCAGGAACCACCTCTCAGACATGCCAGAACCCCGTGCCAATGACCCCGGAAGCACCAGCCGAGCACGCCGGAACCACCTGCTCAACTCGCCTGAACCACCTGCCGGACACGCCAAAATCACCTGCCCGCTACACCAGCACCACTTCGGGGACAACCCGGAATCACGTGAGGGGCATGCCGGCACAGCCTCTCAGACTGAACCTCGTGCCGGACACCACAGAACCACCTGCCGGACAGACCGGAACCACCTGCCGGACACGCCGGAACCACCGGCTCGACCCGCCGGGACAACCGCTGGACATGCAAAATCACCTGCCGGCTACGCCGGAAACACTTGGCGAACACTCCGGAATCACCTGCCGGGCATGCCGGAACCTCCTCTCAGATAAGCCAGAACCACGTGCCAATGACCCCGGAAGCACCTGCCGAGCACGCCGGAACCACCTGCTCGACTCGCCAGAACCACCTGCCGGACACGCAAAAATCACCTGCTGGCTACGCCACAACCAGTTGGGGAACACTTCGGAATCACCTGCCGGGCTTGCTGGAACCACCTGCCGGTCATGCCAAAATCACCTGCCAACTACGCCAGTACCACTTGGCGGACACTGTGGAAACACCTGTCGGGCCGGCCGGAACCACATCTCAGACGTGCCAGAACCATGTGCATGAGATGCTGGAACCACACCCCGAACAGACGGAAAACACCTGCCAGACCCGTCTGAACAACCTGCCGAGCACGCCGGAGCCACCTGCTCGACTCGCCGGAACCACCTACCTGACATGCCCAAATCACCAGCCGGGTATGCCAGAACCACTTGGCGGACACTCCGGAATCATCTGCCGTACATGCCGGAACCAGCTCTCAGACACACCAGAACCACGTGCCGGAGACGCCGGAAGCACCTGCCGAGCATGCCGGAGCCACCTGCTCGACTCGCCAGAAACACCTGCCGGACACGCCAAAATCACCTGTCGCGCATGCCGGAACCACCTCTCAGACGTGCCGGAAGCACGTGCCGGACACGCCGGAATCACCTAGCGGACAGACCGGAACCACCTGCCGAGCACGCCGGAGCCACCTGTTCGACTGGCTGGAACCACCTGCCGGACAGGCCAATATTAACTGCTGGCTATGCCAGAACCACCTGGGGGACAGTCCGGGATCACCTGCCAGCCATGGCGGAACCACCTCTCAGACGTACCAGAACCACCTGCCGGAGAAGCTGGAAACACGTCCTGGACAGTCTGGAACCACCTGCCGGCCAAGCCTGAACCACCTGCCAAGCACAACGGAACAACCTGCCAGACACGCCAAAATCACCTGCGTGTTATGCCAGAACCACTTGGAGGACTCTCTGGGATGACCTGCCGGGCATGCCGGAACCACCTCTCAGACGTGCCAGAACCATGTGGCGGACAGTTCGGAATCACCTGTTGGGCATGCGCAACCACCTCTGAGACGTACCAGAACCACATGCCGTGCAGGCTGGAACCACCTACCGGACAGACCGTAATCACCTTTCGGGCATGCCGGAACCACCTGTCAGATGTGCCAGAAACACGTGCCGGAGACGCCGGAAGCACCTGCCAAGCACGTTGGAACCACCTGCTCAACTCGCCTGAACCACCTGCCGGACACGCCAAAATCACCTGCCCGCTACACCAGCACCACTTCGGGGACAAGCCGGAATCACGTGAGGGGCATGCCGGCACAGCCTCTCAGACTGAACCTCGTGCCAGACACCACAGAACCACCTGCCGGACAGACCGGAACCACCTGCCGGACACGCCGGAACCAACGGCTCGACCCGCCGGAACGACCGCTGGACATGCAAAATCACCTGCCGGCTACGCCGGAAACACTTAGCGAACACTCCGGAATCACCTGCCGGGCATGCCGGAACCACCTCTCAGATATGCCAGAACCACGTGCCAATGACCCCGGAAGCACCTGCCGAGCACGCCGGAACCACCTGCTCGACTCGCCAGAACCACCTGCCGGACACGCAAAAATCACCTGCCGGCTACGCCACAACCAGTTGGGGAACACTTCGGAATCACCTGCCGGGCTTGCTGGAACCACCTGCCGGTCATGCCAAAATCACCTGCCAACTACGCCAGTACCACTTGGCGGACACTGTGGAAACACCTGTCGGGCCGGCCGGAACCACATCTCAGACGTGCCAGAACCATGTGCATGAGATGCTGGAACCACACCCCGAACAGACGGAAAACACCTGCCAGACCCGTCTGAACAACCTGCCGAGCACGCCGGAGCAACCTGTTCGACTCGCCGGAACCACCTACCTGACATGCCCAAATCACCAGCCGGGTATGCCAGAACCACTTGGCGGACACTCCGGAATCATCTGCCGGACATGCCGGAACCAGCTCTCAGACACACCAGAACCACGTGCCGGAGACGCCGGAAGCACCTGCCGAGCATGCCGGAGCCACCTGCTCGACTCGCCAGAAACACCTGCCGGACACGCCAAAATCACCTGCCGGGTACGCCAGAACCACCTGGCGGACACTCCGAAATCACCTGTCGCGCATGCCGGAACCACCTCTCAGACGTGCCGGAAGCACGTGCCGGACACCCCGGAATCACCTACCGGACAGACCGGAACCACCTGCCGAGCACGCCGGAGCCACCTGTTCGACTGGCTCGGACCACCTGCCGGACAGTCCAATATTAACTGCTGGCTATGCTGGAACCACCTGGGGGACAGTCCGGGATCACCTGCCAGCCATGGCGGAACCACCTCTCAGACGTACCAGAACCACCTGCCGGAGAAGCTGGAAACACGTCCTGGACAGACTGGAACCACGTGACGGCCATGCCTGAACCACCTGCCGAGCACGGCGGAACCACCTGCCGGACACGCCAAAATCACCTGCGGGCTACGCCAGAACCACTTGGACGACTCTCCGAAATGACCTGCCGGGCATGTTGGAACCACCTCTCAGACGTGCCAGAAGCACGTGGCGGACAGTCCGGAATCACCTGTTGGGCATACGCAACCACCTCTGAGACGTACCAGAACCACGTGCCGTGCACGCCGGAACCACCTACCGGACAGACCGGAATCCACTTTTGGGCATGCTGGAACCACCAGTCAGATGTGCCAGAAACACGTGCCGGAGATGCCGGAAGCACCTGCCGAGCACGTCGCAACCACCTGCTCAACTCGCCTGAACCACCTGCCGGACACGCCACAATCACCTGCCCGCTACACCAGCACCACTTCGGGGACAAGCCGGAATCACGTGAGGGGCATGCCGGCACAGCCTCTCAGACTGAACCTCGTGCCGGACACCACAGAACCACCTGCCGGACAGACCGGAACCACCTGCCGGACACGCCGGAACCACCGGCTCGACCCGCCGGAACGACCGCTGGACATGCAAAATCACCTGCCGGCTACGCCGGAAACACTTGGCGAACACTCCGGAATCACCTGCCGGGCATGCCGGAACCACCTCTCAGATATGCCAGAACCACGTGCCAATGAGCCCGGAAGCACCTGCCGAGCACGCCGGAACCACCTGCTCGACTCGCCAGAACCCCCTGCCGGACACGCAAAAATCACCTGCCGGCTACGCCACAACCAGTTGGGGAACACTTCGGAATCACCTGCCGGGCTTGCTGGAACCACCTGCCGGTCATGCCAAAATCACCTGCCAACTACGCCAGTACCACTTGGCGGACACTGTGGAAACACCTGTCGGGCCGGCCGGAACCACATCTCACACGTGCCAGAACCATGTGCATGAGATGCTGGAACCACACCCCGAACAGACGGAAAACACCTGCCAGACCCGTCTGAACAACCTGCCGAGCACGCCGGAGCCACCTGCTCGACTCGCCGGAACCACCTACCTGACATGCCCAAATCACCAGCCGGGTATGCCAGAACCACTTGGCGGACACTCCGGAATCATCTGCCGGACATGCCGGAACCAGCTCTCAGACACACCAGAACCACGTGCCGGAGACGCCGGAAGCACCTGCCGAGCATGCCGGAGCCACCTGCTCGACTCGCCAGAAACACCTGCCGGACACGCCAAAATCACCTGCCGGGTACGCCAGAACCACCTGGCGGACACTCCGAAATCACCTGTCGCGCATGCCGGAACCAACTCTCAGACGTGCCAGAAGCACGTGCCGGACACGCCGGAATCACCTAGCGGACAGACCGGAACCACCTGCCGAGCACGCCGGAGCCACCTGTTCGACTGGCTGGAACCACCTGCCGGACAGGCCAATATTAACTGCTGGCTATGCCAGAACCACCTGGGGGACAGTCCGGGATCACCTGCCAGCCATGGCGGAACCACCTCTCACACGTACCAGAACCCCCTGCCGGAGAAGCTGGAAACACGTCCTGGACAGTCTGGAACCACCTGCCGGCCAAGCCTGAACCACCTGCCAAGCACAACGGAACAACCTGCCAGACACGCCAAAATCACCTGCGTGTTATGCCAGAACCACTTGGAGGACTCTCTGGGATGACCTGCCGGGCATGCCGGAACCACCTCTCAGACGTGCCAGAACCATGTGGCGGACAGTCCGGAATCACCTGTTGGGCATGCGCAACCACCTCTGAGACGTACCAGAACCACATGCCGTGCAGGCTGGAACCACCTACCGGACAGACCGGAATCACATTTCGGGCATGCAGGAACCACCTGTCAGATGTTCCAGAAACACGTGCCGGAGACGCCGGAAGCACCTGCCAAGCACGTTGGAACCACCTGCTCAACTCGCATGAACCACCTGCCGGACATGCCAAAATCACCTGCCGACTATGCCAGAACCACTTGGCGAGCACTCCGGAATCACTTGCCGGGCACGCAGGAACCACCTCTCAGACATGCCAGAACCCCGTGCAAATGACCCCGGAAGCACCAGCCGAGCACGCCGGAAACACCTGCTCAACTCGCCTGAACCACCTGCCGGACACGCCAAAATCACCTGCCCGCTACACCAGCACCACTTCGGGGACAAGCCGGAATCACGTGAGGGGCATGCCGGCACAGCCTCTCAGACTGAACCTCGTGCCGGACACCACAGAACCACCTGCCGGACAGACCGGAACCACCTGCCGGACACGCCGGAACCACCGGCTCGACCCGCCGGAACGACCGCTGGACATGCAAAATCACCTGCCGGCTACGCCGGAAACACTTGGCGAACACTCCGGAATCACCTGCCGGGCATGCCGGAACCACCTCTCAGATAAGCCAGAACCACGTGCCAATGACCCCGGAAGCACCTGCAGAGCACGCCGGAACCACCTGCTCGACTCGCCAGAACCACCTACCTGACATGCCCAAATCACCAGCCGGGTATGCCAGAACCACTTGGCGGACACTCCGGAATCATCTGCCGGACATGCCGGAACCAGCTCTCAGACACACCAGAACCACGTGCCGGAGACGCCGGAAGCACTTGCCGAGCATGCCGGAGTCACCTGCTCGACTCGCCAGAAACACCTGCCGGACACGCCAAAATCACCTGCCGGGTACGCCAGAACCACCTGGCGGACACTCCGAAACCACCTTTCGCGCATGCCGGAACCACCTCTCAGACGTGCCGGAAGCACCTGCCGGACACGCCGGAATCACCTACCGGACAGACCGGAACCACCTGCCGAGCACGCCGGAGCCACCTGTTCGACTGGCTGGAACCACCTGCCGGACAGGCCAATATCAACTGCTGGCTATGCCAGAACCACCTGGGGGACGGTCCGGAATCACCTGCCAGCCATGGCGGAACCACCTCTCAGACGTACCAGAACCACCTGCCGGAGAAGCTGGAAACACGTCCTGGACAGTCTGGAACCACCTGCCGGCCAAGCCTGAACCACCTGCCAAGCACAACGGAACAACCTGCCAGACACGCCAAAATCACCTGCGTGTTATGCCAGAACCACTTGGAGGACTCTCTGGGATGACCTGCCGGGCATGCTGGAACCACCTCTCAGACGTGCCAGAACCATGTGGCGGACAGTCCGGAATCACCTGTTGGGCATGCGCAACCACCTCTGAGACGTACCAGAACCACATGCCGTGCAGGTTGGAACCACCTACCGGACAGACCGGAATCACCTTTCGGGCATGCCGGAACCACCTGTCAGATGTGCCAGAAACACGTGCCGGAGACGTCGGAAGCACCTGCCAAGGACGTCGCAACCACCTGCTCAACTCGCCTGAACCACCTGCCGGACATGCCAAAATCACCTGCCGACTATGCCAGAACCACTTGGCAAACACTCCGGAATCACTTGCCGGGCATGCAGGAACCACCTCTCAGACATGCCAGAACCCCGTGCCAATGACCCCGGAAGCAATAGCCGAGCACGCCGGAACCACTTGCTCGACTCGCCAGAACCACCTGCCGATCACGCAAAAATCACCTGCCGGCTACGCCACAACCAGGTGGTGAACACTTTGGAATCACCTGCCAGGCTTGCTGGAACCACCTGCCAGTCATGCCAAAATCACCTGCCAACTACGCCAGAACCACTTGGCGGACACTCCGGAATCATCTGCCGGACATGCGGGAACCAGCTCTCAGACACACCAGAACCAAGTGCCGGAGACGCCGGAAGCACCTGCCGAGCATGCCGGAGCCACCTGCTCGACTCGCCACAAACACCTGCCGGACACGCCAAAATCACCTGCCGGGTACGCCAGAACCACCTGGCGGACACTACGGAATCACCTGCCGCGCATGCCGGAACCACCTCTCAGATATGCCAGAACCACGTGCCAATGACCCCGGAAGCACCTGCCGAGCACGCCGGAACCACCTGCTCGACTCGCCAGAACCACCTGCCGGACACGCAAAAATCACCTTCCGGCTACGCCACAACCAGTTGGGGAACACTTCGGAATCACCTGCCGGGCTTGCTGGAACCACCTGCCGGTCATGCCAAAATCACCTGCCAACTACGCCAGTACCACTTGGCGGAAACTTTGGAAACACCTGTCGGGCCGGCCGGAACCACATCTCACACGTGCCAGAACCATGTGCATGAGATGCTGGAACCACACCCCGAACAGACGGAAATCACCTGCCAGACCCGTCTGAACAACGTGCCGAGCACGCCGGAGCCACCTGCTCGACTCGCCGGAACCACCTACCTGACATGCCCAAATCACCAGCCGGGTATGCCAGAACCACTTGGCGGACACTCCGGAATCATCTGCCGGACATGCCGGAACCAGCTCTCAGACACACCAGAACCACGTGCCGGAGACGCCGGAAGCACCTGCCAAGCACGTTGGAACCACCTGCTCAACTCGCCTGAACCACCTGCCGGACATGCCAAAATCACCTGCCGACTATGCCAGAACCACTTGGCGAACACTCCGGAATCACTTGCCGGGCATGCAGGAACCACCTCTCAGACATGCCAGAACCCCGTGCCAATGACCCCGGAAGCACCAGCCGAGCACGCCGGAACCACCTGCTCGACTCGCCAGAACCACCTGCCGATCACGCAAAAATAACCTGCCGGCTACGCCACAACCAGTTGGTGAACACTTTGGAATCACCTGCCAGGCTTGCTGGAACCACCTGCCAGTCATGCCAAAATCACCTGCCAACTACGCCAGAACCGCTTGGCGGACACTGCGGAAACGCCTGTCGGGCCGGCTGGAACCACATCTCAGACGTGCCAGAAACGTGTTCATGAGATGCTGGAACCACACCCCGAACAGACGGATACCACCTGCCAGAACCGCCTGAACCACCTGCTGAGCACGCCGGAACCACCTGCTCGGCTCACCGGTACCACCTCCCTGACATGCCAAAATCACCTGCTGGGTATGCCAGAACCACTTGGCGGACACTCCGGAATCATCTGCCGGACATGCCGGAACCAGCTCTCAGACACACCAGAACCAAGTGCCGGAGACGCCGGAAGCACCTGCCGAGCATGCCGGAGCCACCTTCTCGACTCGCCAGAAACACCTGCCGGACACGCCAAAATCACCTGCCGTGTATGCCAGAACCACCTGGCGGACACTACGGAATCACCTGCCGCGCATGCCGGAACCACCTCTCAGACGTGCCGGAAGCACGTGCCAGACACGCCGGAAACACCTACCGGACAGACAGGAACCACATGCCAAGAATGCCGGAGCCACCTGTTCGACTCGCTGGAACCACATGCCGGACAGGCCAATATCAACTGCTGGCTATGCGAGAACCACCTGGGGGACAGTCCGGGATCACCTGCCAGCCATGGCGGAACCACCTCTCAGACGTACCAGGACCACCTGCCGGAGAAGCTGGAAACACGTCCTGGACAGACTGGAACCACGTGACGGCCATGCCTGAACCACCTGCCGAGCACGGCGGAACCACCTGCCGGACACGCCAAAATCACCTGCGGGCTACGCCAGAACCACTTGGACGACAGTCCGAAATGACCTGCCGGGCATGTTGGAACCACCTCTCAGACGTGCCAGAACCATGTGGCGGACAGTCCGGAATCACCTGTTGGGCATGCACAACCACCTCTGAGATGTACCAGAACCACATGCCGTGCAGGCTGGAACCACCTACCGGACAGACCGGAATCACCTTTCGGGCATGCCGGAACCACCTGTCAGATGTGCCAGAAACACGTGCCGGAGACGCCGGAAGCACCTGCCAAGCACGTTGGAACCACCTGCTCAACTCGCCTGAACCACCTGCCGGACATGCCAAAATCACCTGCCGACTATGCCAGAACCACTTGGCGAACACTCCGGAATCACTTGCCGGGCATGCAGGAACCACCTCTCAGACATGCCAGAACCCCGTGCCAATGACCCCAGAAGCACCAGCCGAGCACGCCGGAACCACCTGCTCGACTCGCCAGAACCACCTGCCGATCACGCAAAAATCACCTGCCGGCTACGCCACAACCAGTTGGTGAACACTTTGGAATCACCTGCCAGGCTTGCTGGAACCACCTGCCAGTCATGCCAAAATCACCTGCCAACTACGCCAGAACCGCTTGGCGGACACTGCGGAAACACCTGTCGGGCCGGCTGGAACCACATCTCAGACGTGCCAGAAACGTGTTCATGAGATGCTGGAACCACACCCCGAACAGACGGATACCACCTGCCAGAACCGCCTGAACCACCTGCTGAGCACGCCGGAACCACCTGCTCGACTCACCGGTACCACCTCCCTGACACGCCAAAATCACCTGCTGGGTATTCCAGAACCACTTGGCGGACACTCCGGAATCATCTGCCGGACATGCCGGAACCAGCTCTCAGACACACCAGAACCAAGTGCCGGAGACGCCGGAAGCACCTGCCGAGCATGCCGGAGCCACCTGCTCGACTCGCCAGAAACACCTGCCGGACACGCCAAAATCACCTGCCGGGTACGCCAGAACGACCGGGCGGACACTACGGAATCACCTGCCGCGCATGCCGGAACCACCTCTCAGACGTGCCGGAAGCACGTGCCGGACACCCCGGAAACACCTACCGGACAGACCGGAACCAGCTGCCGAGCACGCCGGAGCCACCTGTTCGACTCGCTGGAACCACCTGCCGGACAGGCCAATATAAACTGCTGGCTATGCCAGAACCACCTGGGGGACAGTCCGGGATCACCTGCCAGCCATGGCGGAACCACCTCTCAGACGTACCAGAACCACCTGCCGGAGAAGCTGGAAACACGTCCTGGACAGACTGGAACCACGTGACGGCCATGCCTGAACCACCTGCCAAGCACGGCGGAACCACCTGCCGGACACGCCAAAATCACCTGCGGGCTACGCCAGAACCACTTGGATGACTCTCCGAAATGACCTGCCGGGCATGTTGGAACCACCTCTCAGACGTGCCAGAAGCATGTGGCGGACAGTCTGGAATCACCTGTTGGGCATACGCAACCAACTCTGAGACGTACCAGAACCACGTGCCGTGCACGCCGGAACCACCTACCGGACAGACCGGAATCAACTTTTGGGCATGCCGGAACCACCAGTCAGATGTGCCAGAAACACGTGCCGGAGACGCCGGAAGCACCTGCCGAGCACGTCGCAACCACCTGCTCAACTCGCCTGAACCACCTGCCGGACACGCCAAAATCACCTGCCCGCTACACCAGCACCACTTCGGGGACAAGCCGGAATCACGTGAGGGGCATGCCGGCACAGCCTCTCAGACTGAACCTCGTGCCGGACACCACAGAACCACCTGCCGGACAGACCGGAACCACCTGCCGGACACGCCGGAACCACCGGCTCGACCCGCCGGAACGACCGCTGGACATGCAAAATCACCTGCCGGCTACGCCGGAAACACTTGGCGAACACTCCGGAATCACCTGCCGGGCATGCCGGAACCACCTCTCAGATATGCCAGAACCACGTGCCAATGACCCCGCAAGCACCTGCCGAGCACGCCGGAACCACCTGCTCGACTCGCCAGAACCACCTGCCGGACACGCAAAAATCACCTGCCGGCTACGCCACAACCAGTTGGGGAACACTTCGGAATCACCTGCCGGGCTTGCTGGAACCACCTGCCGGTCATGCCAAAATCACCTGCCAACTACGCCAGTACCACTTGGCGGACACTGTGGAAACACCTGTCGGGCCGGCCGGAACCACATCTCACACGTGCCAGAACCATGTGCATGAGATGCTGGAACCACACCCCGAACAGACGGAAAACACCTGCCAGACCCGTCTGAACAACCTGCCGAGCACGCCGGAGCCACCTGCTCGACTCGCCGGAACCACCT
>NW_027227363.1:0-56731 GCF_037783145.1 Equus przewalskii | reverse complement strand
ACGCCGGAAGCACCTGCCAAGCACGTTGGAACCACCTGCTCAACTCGCCTGAACCACCTGCCGGACATGCCAAAATCACCTGCCGACTATGCCAGAACCACTTGGCGAACACTCCGGAATCACTTGCCGGGCATGCAGGAACCACCTCTCAGACATGCCAGAACCCCGTGCCAATGACCCCGGAAGCACCAGCCGAGCACGCCGGAACCACCTGCTCGACTCGCCAGAACCACCTGCCGATCACGCAAAAATCACCTGCCGGCTACGCCACAACCAGTTGGTGAACACTTTGGAATCACCTTCCAGGCTTGCTGGAACCACCTGCCGGTCATGCCAAAATCACCTGCCAACTACGCCAGAACCGCTTGGCGGACACTGCGGAAACACCTGTCGGGCCGGCTGGAACCACATCTCAGACGTGCCAGAAACGTGTTCATGAGATGCTGGAACCACACCCCGAACAGACGGATACCACCTGCCAGAACCGCCTGAACCACCTGCTGAGCACGCCGGAACCACCTGCTCGACTCACCGGTACCACCTCCCTGACACGCCAAAATCACCTGCTGGGTATGCCAGAACCACTTGGGGGACACTCCAGAATCATCTGCCGGACATGCCGGAACCAGCTCTCAGACACACCAGAACCAAGTGCCGGAGACACCGGAAGCACCTGCCGAGCATGCCGGAGCCACCTGCTCGACTTGCCAGAACCACCTGCCGGACACGCAAAAATCACCTGCCGGGTATGCCAGAACCACCTGGCGGACACTACGGAATCACGTGCCGCGCATGTCGGAACCACCTCTCAGACGTGCCGGAAGCACGTGCCAGAC
Source organism: Equus przewalskii (assembly GCF_037783145.1). Classification (NCBI taxonomy): domain Eukaryota; kingdom Metazoa; phylum Chordata; class Mammalia; order Perissodactyla; family Equidae; genus Equus; species Equus przewalskii. Next base: position 55,895 of record NW_027227363.1, on the reverse strand, counting down.
ACGCCGGAAACACCTACCGGACAGACCGGAACCACCTGCCAAGAACGCCGGAGCCACCTGTTCGACTCGCTGGAACCACCTGCCGGACAGGCCAATATCAACTGCTGGCTATGCCAGAACCACCTGGGGGACAGTCCGGGATCACCTGCCAGCCATGGCGGAACCACCTCTCAGACGTACCAGAACCACCTGCCGGAGAAGCTGGAAACACGTCCTGGACAGACTGGAACCACGTGACGGCCATGCCTGAGCCACCTGCCGAGCACGGCGGAACCACCTGCCGGACACGCCAAAATCACCTGCGGGCTACGCCAGAACCACTTGGGCGACTCTCCGAAATGACCTGCCGGGCATGTTGGAACCACCTCTCAGACGTGCCAGAAGCACGTGGCGGACAGTCCGGAATCACCTGTTGGGCATACGCAACCACCTCTGACACGTACCAGAACCACGTGCCGTGCACGCCGGAACCACCTACCGGACAGACCGGAATCAACTTTTGGGCATGCCGGAACCACCAGTCAGATGTGCCAGAAACACGTGCCGGAGCCGCCGGAAGCACCTGCCGAGCACGTCGCAAACACCTGCTCAACTCGCCTGAACCACCTGCCGGACACGCCAAAATCACCTGCCCGCTACACCAGCACCACTTCGGGGACAAGCCGGAATCACGTGAGGGGCATGCCGGCACAGCCTCTCAGACTGAACCTCGTGCCGGACACCACAGAACCACCTGCCGGACAGACCGGAAACACCTGCCGGACACGCCGGAACCACCGGCTCGACCCGCCGGAACGACCGCTGGACATGCAAAATCACCTGCCGGCTACGCCGGAAACACTTGGCGAACACTCCGGAATCACCTGCCGGGCATGCCGGAACCACCTCTCAGATATGCCAGAACCACGTGCCAATGACCCCGGAAGCACCTGCCGAGCACGCCGGAACCACCTGCTCGACTCGCCAGAACCACCTGCCGGACACGCAAAAATCACCTGCCGGCTACGCCACAACCAGTTGGGGAACACTTCGGAATCACCTGCCGGGCTTGCTGGAAGCACCTGCCGGTCATGCCAAAATCACCTGCCAACTACGCCAGTACCACGTGGCGGACACTGTGGAAACACCTGTCGGGCCGGCCGGAACCACATCTCAGACGTGCCAGGACCATGTGCATGAGATGCTGGAACCACACCCCGAACAGACGGAAAACACCTGCCAGACCCGTCTGAACAACCTGCCGAGCACGCCGGAGCCACCTGCTCGACTCGCAGGAACCACCTACCTGACATGCCCAAATCACCAGCCGGGTATGCCAGAACCACTTGGCGGACACTCCGGAATCATCTGCCGGACATGCCGGAACCAGCTCTCAGACACACCAGAACCACGTGCCGGAGACGCCGGAAGCACCTGCCGAGCATGCCGGAGCCACCTGCTCGACTCGCCAGAAACACCTGCCGGACACGCCAAAATCACCTGCCGGGTACGCCAGAACCACCTGGCGGACACTCCGAAATCACCTGTCGCGCATGCCGGAACCACCTCTCAGACGTGCCGGAAGCACGTGCCGGACACGCCGGAATCACCTACCGGAAAGACCGGAACCACCTGCCGAGCACGCCGGAGCCACCTGTTCGACTCGCTGGAACCGCCTGCCGGACAGGCCAATATCAACTGCTGGCTATGCCAGAACCACCTGGGGGACAGTCCGGGATCACCTGCCAGCCATGGCGGAACCACCTCTCAGACGTACCAGAACCACCTGCCAGAGAAGCTGGAAACACGTCCTGGACAGTCTGGAACCACCTGCCGGCCAAGCCTGAACCACCTGCCAAGCACAACGGAACAACCTGGCAGACACGCCAAAATCACCTGCGTGTTATGCCAGAACCACTTGGAGGACTCTCTGGGATGACCTGCCGGGCATGCCGGAACCACCTCTCAGACGTGCCAGAACCATGTGGCGGACAGTCCGGAATCACCTGTTGGGCATGCGCAACCACCTCTGAGACGTACCAGAACCACGTGCCGTGCAGGCTGGAACCACCTACCGGACAGACCGGAATCACCTTTCGGGCATGCCGGAACCACCTGTCAGATGTGCCAGAAACACGTGCCGGAGACGCCGGAAGCACCTGCCAAGCACGTTGGAACCACCTGCTCAACTCGCCTGAACCACCTGCCGGACACGCCAAAATCACCTGCCGACTATGCCAGAACCACTTGGCGAACACTCCGGAATCACTTGCCGGGCATGCAGGAACCACCTCTCAGACATGCCAGAACCCCGTGCCAATGACCCCGGAAGCACCAGCCGAGCACGCCGGAACCACCTGCTCGACTCGCCAGAACCACCTGCCGATCACGCAAAAATCACCTGCCGGCTACGCCACAACCAGTTGGTGAACACTTTGGAATCACCTGCCAGGCTTGCTGGAACCACCTGCCGGTCATGCCAAAATCACCTGCCAACTACGCCAGAACCGCTTGGCGGACACTGCGGAAACACCTGTCGGGCCGGCTGGAACCACATCTCAGACGTGCCAGAAACGTGTTCATGAGATGCTGGAACCACACCCCGAACAGACGGATACCACCTGCCAGAACCGCCTGAACCACCTGCTGAGCACGCCGGAACCACCTGCTCGACTCACCGGTACCACCTCCCTGACACGCCAAAATCACCTGCTGGGTATGCCAGAACCACTTGGCGGACACTCCGGAATCATCTGCCGGACATGCCGGAACCAGCTCTCAGACACACCAGAACCAAGTGCCGGAGACGCCGGAAGCACCTGCCGAGCATGCCGGAGCCACCTGCTCGACTCGCCAGAAACACCTGCCGGACACGCCAAAATCACCTGCCGGGTATGCCAGAACCACCTGGCGGACACTCCGGAATCACGTGCCGCGCATGTCGGAACCACCTCTCAGACGTGCCGGAAGCACGTGCCAGACACGCCGGAAACACCTACCGGACAGACCGGAACCACCTGCCGAGCACGCCGGAGCCACCTGTTCGACTCGCTGGAACCACCTGCCGGACAGGCAAATATCAACTGCTGGCTATGCCAGAACCACCTGGGGGACAGTCCGGGATCACCTGCCAGCCATGGCGGAACCACCTCTCAGACGTACCAGAACCACCTGCCGGAGAAGCTGGAAACACGTCCTGGACAGACTGGAACCACGTGACGGCCATGCCTGAACCACCTGCCGAGCACGGCGGAACCACCTGCCGGACACGCCAAAATCACCTACGGGCTACGCCAGAACCACTTGGACGACTCTCCGAAATGACCTGCCGGGCATGTTGGAACCACCTCTCAGACGTGCCAGAAGCACGTGGCGGACAGTCCGGAATCACCTGTTGGGCATATGCAACCACCTCTGACACGTACCAGAACCACGTGCCGTGCACGCCGGAACCACCTACCGGACAGACCGGAATCAACTTTTGGGCATGCCGGAACCACCAGTCAGATGTGCCAGAAACACGTGCCAGAGACGCCGGAAGCACCTGCCGACCACAACGCAACCACCTGCTCAACTCGCCTGAACCACCTGCCGGACACGCCAAAATCACCTGCCCGCTACACCAGCACCACTTCGGGGACAAGCCGGAATCACGTGAGGGGCATGCCGGCACAGCCTCTCAGACTGAACGTCGTGCTGGACACCACAGAACCACCTGCCGGACAGACCGGAACCACCTGCCGGACACGCCGGAACCACCGGCTCGACCCGCCGGAACGACCGCTGGACATGCAAAATCACCTGCCGGCTACGCCGGAAACACTTGGCGAACACTCCGGAATCACCTGCCGGGCATGCCGGAACCAAATCTCAGATATGCCAGAACCACGTGCCAATGACCCCGGAAGCACCTGCCGAGCACGCCGGAACCACCGGCTCGACTCGCCAGAACCACCTGCCGGACACGCAAAAATCACCTGCCGGCTACGCCACAACCAGTTGGGGAACACTTCGGAATCACCTGCCGGGCTTGCTGGAACCACCTGCCGGTCATGCCAAAATCACCTGCCAACTAGGCCAGTACCACTTGGCGGACACTGTGGAAACACCTGTCGGGCCGGCCGGAACCACATCTCAGACGTGCCAGAACCATGTGCATGAGATGCTGGAACCACACCCCGAACAGACGGAAAACACCTGCCAGACCCGTCTGAACAACCTGCCGAGCACGCCGGAGCCACCTGCTCGACTCGCGGGAACCACCTACCTGACATGCCCAAATCACCAGCCGGGTATGCCAGAACCACTTGGCGGACACTCCGGAATCATCTGCCGGACATGCCGGAACCAGCTCTCAGAAACACCAGAACCACGTGCCGGAGACGCCGGAAGCACCTGCCGAGCATGCCGGAGCCACCTGCTCGACTCGCCAGAAACATCTGCCGGACACGCCAAAATCACCTGCCGGGTACGCCAGAACCACCTGGCGGACACTCCGAAATCACCTGTCGCGCATGCCGGAACCACCTCTCAGACGTGCCGGAAGCACATGCTGGAGACGCCGGAATCACCTACCGGACAGCCCGGAACCACCTGCCGAGCACGCTGGAGCCACCTGTTCGACTCGCTGGAACCACCTGCCGGACAGGCCAATATCAACTGCTGGCTATGCCAGAACCACCTGGGGGACGGTCCGGAATCACCTGCCAGCCATGGCGGAACCACCTCTCAGACGTACCAGAACCACCTGCCGGAGAAGCTGGAAACACGTCCTGGACATTCTGGAACCACCTGCCGGCCAAGCCTGAACCACCTGCCAAGCACAACGGAACAACCTGCCAGACACGCCAAAATCACCTGCGTGTTATGCCAGAACCACTTGGAGGACTCTCTGGGATGACCTGCCGGGCATGCCGGAACCACCTCTCAGACGTGCCAGAACCATGTGGCGGACAGTCCGGAATCACCTGTTGGGCATGCGCAACCACCTCTGAGACGTACCAGAACCACATGCCGTGCAGGCTGGAACCACCTACCGGACAGACCGGAATCACCTTTCGGGCATGCCGGAACCACCTGTCAGATGTGCCAGAAACACGTGCCGGAGACGCCGGAAGCACCTGCCAAGCACGTTGGAACCACCTGCTCAACTCGCCTGAACCACCTGCCGGACATGCCAAAATCACCTGCCGACTATGCCAGAACCACTTGGCGAACACTCCGGAATCACTTGCCGGGCATGCAGGAACCACCTCTCAGACATGCCAGAACCCCGTGCCAATGACCCCGGAAGCACCAGCCGAGCACGCCGGAACCACCTGCTCGACTCGCCAGAACCACCTGCCGATCACGCAAAAATCACCTGCCGGCTACGCCACAACCAGTTGGTGAACACTTTGGAATCACCTGCCAGGCTTGCTGGAACCACCTGCCGGTCATGCCAAAATCACCTGCCAACTACGCCAGAACCGCTTGGCGGACACTGCGGAAACACCTGTCGGGCCGGCTGGAACCACATCTCAGACGTGCCAGAAACGTGTTCATGAGATGCTGGAACCACACCCCGAACAGACGGATACCACCTGCCAGAACCGCCTGAACCACCTGCTGAGCACGCCGGAACCACCTGCTCGACTCACCGGTACCACCTCCCTGACACGCCAAAATCACCTGCTGGGTATGCCAGAACCACTTGGGGGACACTCCAGAATCATCTGCCGGACATGCCGGAACCAGCTCTCAGACACACCAAAACCAAGTGCCGGAGACGCCGGAAGCACCTGCCGAGCATGCCGGAGCCACCTGCTCGACTCGCCAGAAACACCTGCCGGACACGCCAAAATCACCTGCCGGGTATGCCAGAACCACCTGGCGGACACTCCGGAATCACGTGCCACGCATGTCGGAACCACCTCTCAGACGTGCCGGAAGCACGTGCCAGACACGCCGGAAACACATACCGGACAGACCGGAACCACCTGCCGAGCACGCCGGAGCCACCTGTTCAACTCGCTGGAACCAGCTGCCGGACAGGCCAATATCAACTGCTGGCTATGCCAGAACCACCTGGGGGACAGTCCGGGATCACCTGCCAGCCATGGCGGAACCACCTCTCAGACGTACCAGAACCACCTGCCGGAGAAGCTGGAAACACGTCCTGGACAGACTGGAACCACGTGACGGCCATGCCTGAACCACCTGCCGAGCATGGCGGAACCACCTGCCGGACACGCCAAAATCACCTGCGGGCTACGCCAGAACCACTTGGACGACTCTCCGAAATGACCTGCCAGGCATGTTGGAATCACCTCTCAGACGTGCCAGAAGCACGTGGGGGACAGTCCGGAATCACCTGTTGGGCATACGCAACCACCTCTGACACGTACCAGAACCACGTGCCGTGCACGCCGGAACCACCTACCGGACAGACCGGAATCAACTTTTGGGCATGCTGGAACCACCAGTCAGATGTGCCAGAAACACGTGCCGGAGACGCCGGAAGCACCTGCCGAGCACGTCGCAACCACCTGCTCAACTCGCCTGAACCACCTGCCGGACACGCCAAAATCACCTGCCCGCTACACCAGCACCACTTCGGGGACAAGCCGGAATCACGTGAGGGGCATGCCGGCACAGCCTGTCAGACTGAACCTCGTGCCGGACACCACAGAACCACATGCCGGACAGACCGGAACCACCTGCCGGACACGCCGGAACCACCGGCTCGACCCGCCGGAACGACCGCTGGACATGCAAAATCACCTGCCGGCTACGCCGGAAACACTTGGCGAACACTCCGGAATCCCCTGCCGGGCATGCCGGAACCACCTCTCAGATATGACAGAACCACGTGCCAATGACCCCGGAAGCACCTGCCGAGCACGCCAGAACCACCTGCTCGACTCGCCAGAACCACCTGCCGGACACGCAAAAATCACCTGCCGGCTACGCCACAACCAGTTGGGGAACACTTCGGAATCACCTGCCGGGCTTGCTGGAACCACCTGCCGGTCATGCCAAAATCACCTGCCAACTACGCCAGTACCACTTGGCGGACACTGTGGAAACACCTGTCGGGCTGTCTGGAACCACATCCCAGACGTGCCAGAACCATGTGCACGAGATGCTGGAACCACACCCCGAACACACGGAAAACACCTGCCAGACCCGTCTGAACAACCTGCCGAGCACGCCGGAGCCACCTGCTCGACTCGCAGGAACCACCTACCTGACATGCCCAAATCACCAGCCGGGTATGCCAGAACCACTTGGCGGACACTCCGGAATCATCTGCCGGACATGCCGGAACCAGCTCTCAGACACACCAGAACCACGTGCCGAAGACGCCGGAAGCACCTGCCGAGCATGCCGGAGCCACCTGCTCGATTCGCCAGAAACATCTGCCGGACATGCCAAAATCACCTGCCGGGTACGCCAGAACCACCTGGCGGACACTCCGAAATCACCTGTCGCGCATGCCGGAACCACCTCTCAGACGTGCCGGAAGCACATGCTGGAGACGCCGGAATCACCTACCGGACAGCCCGGAACCACCTGCCGAGCACGCCGGAGCCACCTGTTCGACTCGCTGGAACCACCTGCCGGACAGGCCAATATCAACTGCTGGCTATGCCAGAACCACCTGGGGGACGGTCCGGAATCACCTGCCAGCCATGGCGGAACCACCTCTCAGACGTACCAGAACCACCTGCCGGAGAAGCTGGTAACACGTCCTGGACAGTCTGGAACCACCTGCCGGCCAAGCCTGAACCACCTGCCAAGCACAACGGAACAACCTGCCAGACACGCCAAAATCACCTGCGTGTTATGCCAGAACCACTTGGAGGACTCTCTGGGATGACCTGCCGGGCATGCCGGAACCACCTCTCAGACGTGCCAGAACCATGTGGCGGACAGTCCGGAATCACCTGTTGGGCATGCGCAACCACCTCTGAGACGTACCAGAACCACATGCCGTGCAGGCTGGAACCACCTACCGGACAGACCGGAATCACCTTTCGGGCATGCCGGAACCACCTGTCAGATGTGCCAGAAACACGTGCCGGAGACGCCGGAAGCACCTGCCAAGCACGTTGGAACCACCTGCTCAACTCGCCTGAACCACCTGCCGGACATGCCAAAATCACCTGCCGACTATGCCAGAACCACTTGGCGAACACTCCGGAATCATTTGCCGGGCATGCAGGAACCACCTCTCAGACATGCCAGAACCCCGTGCCAATGACCCCGGAAGCACCAGCCGAGCACGCCGGAACCACCTGCTCGACTCGCCAGAACCACCTGCCGATCACGCAAAAATCACCTGCCGGCTACGCCACAACCAGTTGGTGAACACTTTGGAATCACCTGCTAGACTTGCTGGAACCACCTGCCAGTCATGCCAAAATCACCTGCCAACTACGCCAGAACCGCTTGGCGGACACTGCGGAAACACCTGTCGGGCCGGCTGGAACCACATCTCAGACGTGCCAGAAACGTGTTCATGAGATGCTGGAACCACACCCCGAACAGACGGATACCACCTGCCAGAACCGCCTGAACCACCTGCTGAGCACGCCGGAACCACCTGCTCGTCTCACCGGTACCACCTCCCTGACACGCCAAAATCACCTGCTGGGTATGCCAGAACCACTTGGCGGACACTCCGGAATCATCTGCCGGACATGCCGGAACCAGCTCTCATACACACCAGAACCAAGTGCCGGAGATGCCGGAAGCACCTGCCGAGCATGCCGGAGCCACCTGCTCGACTCGCCAGAAACACCTGCCGGACACGCCAAAATCACCTGCCGGGTATGCCAGAACCACCTGGCGGACACTACGGAATCACGTGCCGCGCATGTCGGAACCACCTCTCAGACGTGCCGGAAGCACGTGCCAGACACGCCGGAAACACATACCGGACAGACCGGAACCACCTGCCGAGCACGCCGGAGCCACCTGTTCGACTCGCTGGAACCACCTGCCGGACAGGCCAATATCAACTGCTGGCTATGCCAGAACCACCTGGGGGACAGTCCGGGATCACCTGCCAGCCATGGCGGAACCACCTCTCAGATGTACCAGAACAACATGCCGGAGAAGCTGGAAACACGTCCTGGACAGACTGGAACCACGTGACGGCCATGCCTGAACCACCTGCCGAGCACGGCGTAACCACCTGCCGGACACGCCAAAATCACCTGCGGGCTACGCCAGAACCACTTGGACGACTCTCCGAAATGACCTGCCGGGCATGTTGGAACCACCTCTCAGACGTGCCAGAAGCACGTTGCGGACAGTCCGGAATCACCTGTTGGGCATACGCAACCACCTCTGACACGTACCAGAACCACGTGCCGTGCACACCGGAACCACCTACCGGACAGACCGGAATCCACTTTTGGGCATGCCGGAACCACCAGTCAGATGTGCCAGAAACACGTGCCGGAGACGCTGGAAGCACCTGCCGAGCACGTCGCAACCACCTGCTCAACTCGCCTGAACCACCTGCCGGACACGCCAAAATCACCTGCCCGCTACACCAGCACCACTTCGGGGACAAGCCGGAATCACGTGAGGGGCATGCCGGCACAGCCTCTCAGACTGAACCTCGTGCCGGACACCACAGAACCACCTGCCGGACAGACCGGAACCACCTGCCGGACACGCCGGAACCACCAGCTCGACCCGCCGGAACGACCGCTGGACATGCAAAATCACCTGCCGGCTACGCCGGAAACACTTGGCGAACACTCCGGAATCACCTGCCGGGCATGCCGGAACCACCTCTCAGATATGCCAGAACCACGTGCCAATGACCCCGGAAGCACCTGCCGAGCACGCCGGAACCACCTGCTCGACTGGCCAGAACCAACCGCCGGACACGCCAAAATCACCTGCCGGCTACGCCACAACCAGTTGGGGAACACTTCGGAATCACCTGCCGGGCTTGCTGGAACCACCTGCCGGTCATGCCAAAATCACCTGCCAACTACGCCAGCACCACTTGGCGGACACTGTGGAAACACCTGTCGGGCCGGCCAGAACCACATCTCACACGTGCCATAACCATGTGCATGAGATGCTGGAACCACACCCCGAACAGACGGAAAACACCTGCCAGACCCGTCTGAACAACCTGCCGAGCACGCCGGAGCCACCTACCTGACATGCCCAAATCACCAGCCGGGTATGCCAGAACCACTTGGCGGACACTCCGGAATCATCTGCCGGACATGCCGGAACCAGCTCTCAGACACACCAGAACCACGTGCCGGAGACGCCGGAAGCACCTGCCGAGCATGCCGGAGCCACCTGCTCGACTCGCCAGAAACACCTGCCGGACACGCCAAAATCACCTGCCGGGTATGCCAGAACCACCTGGCGGACACTACGGAATCACCTGCCGCGCATGCCGGAACCACCACTCAGACGTGCCGGAAGCTCGTGCCAGACATGCCGGAAACACCTACCGGACAGACCGGAACCACCTGCCAAGAACGCCGGAGCCACCTGTTCGACTCGCTGGAACCACCTGCCGGACAGGCCAATATCAACTGCTGGCTATGCCAGAACCACCTGGGGGACAGTCCGGGATCACCTGCCAGCCATGGCGGAACCACCTCTCAGACGTACCAGAACCACCTGACGGAGAAGCTGGAAACACGTCCTGGACAGATTGGAACCACGTGACGTCCATGCCTGAACCACCTGCCGAGCACGGCAGAACCACCTGCCGGACACGCCAAAATCACCTGCGGGCTACGCCAGAACCACTTGGACGACTCTCCGAAATGACCTGCCGGGCATGTTGGAACCACCTCTCAGACGTGCCAGAAGCACGTGGCGGACAGTCCGGAATCACCTGTTGGGCATACGCAACCACCTCTGAGACCTACCCGAACCACGTGCCGTGCACACCGAAACCACCTACCGGACAGACCGGAATCAACTTTTGGGCATGCCGGAACCACCAGTCAGATGTGCCAGAAACACGTGCCACAGACGCCGGAAGCACCTGCCGAGCACGTCGCAACCACCTGCTCAACTCGCCTGAACCACCTGCCGGACACGCCAAAATCACCTGCCTGCTACACCAGCACCACTTCGGGGACAAGCCGGAATCACGTGAGGGGCATGCCGGCACAGCCTCTCAGACTGAACCTCATGCCGGACACCACAGAACCACCTGCCGGACAGACCGGAACCACCTGCCGGACACGCCGGAACCACCGGCTCGATCCGCCGGAACGACCGCTGGACATGCAAAATCACCTGCCGGCTGCGCCGGAAACACTTGGCGAACACTCCGGAATCACCTGCCGGGCATGCCGGAACCACCTCTCAGATATGCCAGAACCCCGTGCCAATGACCCCGGAAGCACCAGCCGAGCACGCCGAAACCACCTGCTCGACTCGCCAGAACCACCTGCCGATCACGCAAAAATCACCTGCCGGCTACGCCACAACCAGTTGGTGAACACTTTGGAATCACCTGACAGGCTTGCTGGAACCACCTGCCAGTCATGCCAAAATCACCTGCCACCTACGCCAGAACCGCTTGGCGGACACTGCGGAAACACCTGTCGGGCCGGCTGGAACCACATCTCAGACGTGCCAGAAACGTGTTCATGAGATGATGGAACCACACCCCGAACAGACGGATGCCACCTGCGAGAACCGCCTGAACCACCTGCTGAGCACACAGGAAGCACCTGCTCGACTCACCGGTACCACCTCCCTGACACGCCAAAATCGCCTTCTGGGTATGCCAGAACCACTTGGCGGACACTCCGGAATCATCTGCCAGACATGCCGGAACCAGCTCTCAGACACACCAGAACCAAGTGCCGGAGACGCCGGAAGCACCTGCCGAGCATGCCGGAGCCACCTGCTCGACTCGCCAGAAACACCTGCCGGACACGCCAAAATCACCTGCCGGGTATGCCAGAACCACCTGGCGGACACTACGGAATCACCTGCCGCGCATGCCAGAACCACCTCTCAGACGTGCCGGAAGCACGTGCCAGACACGCCTGAAACACCTACCGGACAGACCGGAACCACCTGCCAAGAACGCCGGAGCCACCTGTTCGACTCGCTGGAACCACCTGCCGGACAGGCCAATATCAACTGCTGGCTATGCCAGAACCACCTGGGGGACAGTCCGGGATCACCTGCCAGCCATGGCGGAATCACCTCTCAGACGTACCAGAACCACCTGCCGGAGAAGCTGGAAACACGTCCTGGACAGACTGGAACCACGTGACGGCCATGCCTGAACCACCTGCCGAGCACGGCGGAACCACCTGCCGGACACGCCAACATCACCTGCGGGCTACGCCAGAACCACTTGGACGACTCTCCGAAATGACCTGCCGGGCATGTTGGAACCACCTCTCAGACGTGCCAGAAGCACGTGGCGGACAGTCCGGAATCACCTGTTGGGCATACGCAGCCACCTCTGAGACGTACCAGAACCACGTGCCGTGCACGCCGAACCACCTACCGGACAGACCGGAATCCACTTTTGGGCATGCCGGAACCACCAGTCAGATGTGCCAGAAACACGTGCCGGAGACGCCGGAAGCACCTGCCGAGCACGTCGCAACCACCTGCTCAACTCACCTGAACCACCTGCCGGACACGCCAAAATCACCTGCCCGCTACACCAGCACCACTTCGGGGACAAGCCGGAATCACGTGAGGGGCATGCCGGCACAGCCTCTCAGACTGAACCTCGTGCCGGACACCACAGAACCACCTGCCGGACAGACCGGAACCACCTGCCGGACACGCCGGAACCACCGGCTCGACCCGCCGGAACGACCGCTGGACATGCAAAATCACCTGCCGGCTACGCCGGAAACACTTGGCGAACACTCCGGAATCAAGTGCCGGTCATGCCGGAACCACCTCTCAGATATGCCAGAACCACGTGCCAATGACCCCGGAAGCACCTGCCGAGCACGCCGGAACCACCTGCTCGACTCGCCAGAACCACCTGCCGGACACGCAAAAATCACCTGCCGGCTACGCCACAACCAGTTGGGGAACACTTCAGAATCACCTGCCGGGCTTGCTGGAACCACCTGCCGGTCATGCCAAAATCACCTGCCAACTACGACAGTACCACTTGTCGGACACTGTGGAAACACCTGTCGGGCCGGCCGGAACCACATCTCACACGTGCCAGAACCAGGTGCATGAGATGCTGGAACCACACCCCGAACAGACGGAAAACACCTGCCCGACCCGTCTGAACAACCTGCCGAGCATGCCGGAGCCACCTGCTCGACTCGCCAGAAACACCTGCCGGACACGCCAAAATCACCTGCCGGGTACGCCAGAACCACCTGGCGGACACTCCGAAATCACCTGTCGCGCATGCCGGAACCACCTCTCAGACGTGCCGGAAGCACGTGCCGGACACGCCGGAATCACCTACCGGAAAGACCGGAACCACCTGCCGAGCACGCCGGAGCCACCTGTTCGACTCGCTGGAACCACCTGCCGGACAGGCCAATATCAACTGCTGGCTATGCCAGAACCACCTGGGGGACGGTCCGGGATCACCTGCCAGCCATGGCGGAACCACCTCTCAGACGTACCAGAACCACCTGCCGGAGAAGCTGGAAACACGTCCTGGACAGACTGGAACCACGTGACGGCCATGCCTGAACCACCTGCCGAGCACGGCGGAACCACCTGCCGGACACGCCAAAATCACCTACGGGCTACGCCAGAACCACTTGGACGACTCTCCGAAATGACCTGCCGGGCATGTTGGAACCACCTCTCAGACGTGCCAGAAGCACGTGGCGGACAGTCCGGAATCACCTGTTGGGCATATGCAACCACCTCTGACACGTACCAGAACCACGTGCCGTGCACGCCGGAACCACCTACCGGACAGACCGGAATCAACTTTTGGGCATGCCGGAACCACCAGTCAGATGTGCCAGAAACACGTGCCAGAGACGCCGGAAGCACCTGCCGACCACAACGCAACCACCTGCTCAACTCGCCTGAACCACCTGCCGGACACGCCAAAATCACCTGCCCGCTACACCAGCACCACTTCGGGGACAAGCCGGAATCACGTGAGGGGCATGCCGGCACAGCCTCTCAGACTGAACGTCGTGCCGGACACCACAGAACCACCTGCCGGACAGACCGGAACCACCTGCCGGACACGCCGGAACCACCGGCTCGACCCGCCGGAACGACCGCTGGACATGCAAAATCACCTGCCGGCTACGCCGGAAACACTTGGCGAACACTCCGGAATCACCTGCCGGGCATGCCGGAACCAAATCTCAGATATGCCAGAACCACGTGCCAATGACCCCGGAAGCACCTGCCGAGCACGCCGGAACCACCGGCTCGACTCGCCAGAACCACCTGCCGGACACGCAAAAATCACCTGCCGGCTACGCCACAACCAGTTGGGGAACACTTCGGAATCACCTGCCGGGCTTGCTGGAACCACCTGCCGGTCATGCCAAAATCACCTGCCAACTAGGCCAGTACCACTTGGCGGACACTGTGGAAACACCTGTCGGGCCGGCCGGAACCACATCTCAGACGTGCCAGAACCATGTGCATGAGATGCTGGAACCACACCCCGAACAGACGGAAAACACCTGCCAGACCCGTCTGAACAACCTGCCGAGCACGCCGGAGCCACCTGCTCGACTCGCGGGAACCACCTACCTGACATGCCCAAATCACCAGCCGGGTATGCCAGAACCACTTGGCGGACACTCCGGAATCATCTGCCGGACATGCCGGAACCAGCTCTCAGACACACCAGAACCACGTGCCGGAGACGCCGGAAGCACCTGCCGAGCATGCCGGAGCCACCTGCTCGACTCGCCAGAAACATCTGCCGGACACGCCAAAATCACCTGCCGGGTACGCCAGAACCACCTGGCGGACACTCCGAAATCACCTGTCGCGCATGCCGGAACCACCTCTCAGACGTGCCGGAAGCACATGCTGGAGACGCCGGAATCACCTACCGGACAGCCCGGAACCACCTGCCGAGCACGCCGGAGCCACCTGTTCGACTCGCTGGAACCACCTGCCGGACAGGCCAATATCAACTGCTGGCTATGCCAGAACCACCTGGGGGACGGTCCGGAATCACCTGCCAGCCATGGCGGAACCACCTCTCAGACGTACCAGAACCACCTGCCGGAGAAGCTGGAAACACGTCCTGGACATTCTGGAACCACCTGCCGGCCAAGCCTGAACCACCTGCCAAGCACAACGGAACAACCTGCCAGACACGCCAAAATCACCTGCGTGTTATGCCAGAACCACTTGGAGGACTCTCTGGGATGACCTGCCGGGCATGCCGGAACCACCTCTCAGACGTGCCAGAACCATGTGGCGGACAGTCCGGAATCACCTGTTGGGCATGCGCAACCACCTCTGAGACGTACCAGAACCACATGCCGTGCAGGCTGGAACCACCTACCGGACAGACCGGAATCACCTTTCGGGCATGCCGGAACCACCTGTCAGATGTGCCAGAAACACGTGCCGGAGACGCCGGAAGCACCTGCCAAGCACGTTGGAACCACCTGCTCAACTCGCCTGAACCACCTGCCGGACATGCCAAAATCACCTGCCGACTATGCCAGAACCACTTGGCGAACACTCCGGAATCACTTGCCGGGCATGCAGGAACCACCTCTCAGACATGCCAGAACCCCGTGCCAATGACCCCGGAAGCACCAGCCGAGCACGCCGGAACCACCTGCTCGACTCGCCAGAACCACCTGCCGATCACGCAAAAATCACCTGCCGGCTACGCCACAACCAGTTGGTGAACACTTTGGAATCACCTTCCAGGCTTGCTGGAACCACCTGCCGGTCATGCCAAAATCACCTGCCAACTACGCCAGAACCGCTTGGCGGACACTGCGGAAACACCTGTCGGGCCGGCTGGAACCACATCTCAGACGTGCCAGAAACGTGTTCATGAGATGCTGGAACCACACCCCGAACAGACGGATACCACCTGCCAGAACCGCCTGAACCACCTGCTGAGCACGCCGGAACCACCTGCTCGACTCACCGGTACCACCTCCCTGACACGCCAAAATCACCTGCTGGGTATGCCAGAACCACTTGGGGGACACTCCAGAATCATCTGCCGGACATGCCGGAACCAGCTCTCAGACACACCAGAACCAAGTGCCGGAGACACCGGAAGCACCTGCCGAGCATGCCGGAGCCACCTGCTCGACTTGCCAGAACCACCTGCCGGACACGCAAAAATCACCTGCCGGGTATGCCAGAACCACCTGGCGGACACTACGGAATCACGTGCCGCGCATGTCGGAACCACCTCTCAGACGTGCCGGAAGCACGTGCCAGACACGCCGGAAACACCTACCGGACAGACCGGAACCACCTGCCAAGAACGCCGGAGCCACCTGTTCGACTCGCTGGAACCACCTGCCGGACAGGCCAATATCAACTGCTGGCTATGCCAGAACCACCTGGGGGACAGTCCGGGATCACCTGCCAGCCATGGCGGAACCACCACTCAGACGTACCAGAACCACCTGCCGGAGAAGCTGGAAACACGTCCTGGACAGACTGGAACCACGTGACGGCCATGCCTGAGCCACCTGCCGAGCACGGCGGAACCACCTGCCGGACACGCCAAAATCACCTGCGGGCTACGCCAGAACCACTTGGGCGACTCTCCGAAATGACCTGCCGGGCATGTTGGAACCACCTCTCAGACGTGCCAGAAGCACGTGGCGGACAGTCCGGAATCACCTGTTGGGCATACGCAACCACCTCTGACACGTACCAGAACCACGTGCCGTGCACGCCGGAACCACCTACCGGACAGACCGGAATCAACTTTTGGGCATGCCGGAACCACCAGTCAGATGTGCCAGAAACACGTGCCGGAGCCGCCGGAAGCACCTGCCGAGCACGTCGCAAACACCTGCTCAACTCGCCTGAACCACCTGCCGGACACGCCAAAATCACCTGCCCGCTACACCAGCACCACTTCGGGGACAAGCCGGAATCACGTGAGGGGCATGCCGGCACAGCCTCTCAGACTGAACCTCGTGCCGGACACCACAGAACCACCTGCCGGACAGACCGGAAACACCTGCCGGACACGCCGGAACCACCGGCTCGACCCGCCGGAACGACCGCTGGACATGCAAAATCACCTGCCGGCTACGCCGGAAACACTTGGCGAACACTCCGGAATCACCTGCCGGGCATGCCGGAACCACCTCTCAGATATGCCAGAACCACGTGCCAATGACCCCGGAAGCACCTGCCGAGCACGCCGGAACCACCTGCTCGACTCGCCAGAACCACCTGCCGGACACGCAAAAATCACCTGCCGGCTACGCCACAACCAGTTGGGGAACACTTCGGAATCACCTGCCGGGCTTGCTGGAAGCACCTGCCGGTCATGCCAAAATCACCTGCCAACTACGCCAGTACCACGTGGCGGACACTGTGGAAACACCTGTCGGGCCGGCCGGAACCACATCTCAGACGTGCCAGGACCATGTGCATGAGATGCTGGAACCACACCCCGAACAGACGGAAAACACCTGCCAGACCCGTCTGAACAACCTGCCGAGCACGCCGGAGCCACCTGCTCGACTCGCAGGAACCACCTACCTGACATGCCCAAATCACCAGCCGGGTATGCCAGAACCACTTGGCGGACACTCCGGAATCATCTGCCGGACATGCCGGAACCAGCTCTCAGACACACCAGAACCACGTGCCGGAGACGCCGGAAGCACCTGCCGAGCATGCCGGAGCCACCTGCTCGACTCGCCAGAAACACCTGCCGGACACGCCAAAATCACCTGCCGGGTACGCCAGAACCACCTGGCGGACACTCCGAAATCACCTGTCGCGCATGCCGGAACCACCTCTCAGACGTGCCGGAAGCACGTGCCGGACACGCCGGAATCACCTACCGGAAAGACCGGAACCACCTGCCGAGCACGCCGGAGCCACCTGTTCGACTCGCTGGAACCGCCTGCCGGACAGGCCAATATCAACTGCTGGCTATGCCAGAACCACCTGGGGGACAGTCCGGGATCACCTGCCAGCCATGGCGGAACCACCTCTCAGACGTACCAGAACCACCTGCCAGAGAAGCTGGAAACACGTCCTGGACAGTCTGGAACCACCTGCCGGCCAAGCCTGAACCACCTGCCAAGCACAACGGAACAACCTGGCAGACACGCCAAAATCACCTGCGTGTTATGCCAGAACCACTTGGAGGACTCTCTGGGATGACCTGCCGGGCATGCCGGAACCACCTCTCAGACGTGCCAGAACCATGTGGCGGACAGTCCGGAATCACCTGTTGGGCATGCGCAACCACCTCTGAGACGTACCAGAACCACGTGCCGTGCAGGCTGGAACCACCTACCGGACAGACCGGAATCACCTTTCGGGCATGCCGGAACCACCTGTCAGATGTGCCAGAAACACGTGCCGGAGACGCCGGAAGCACCTGCCAAGCACGTTGGAACCACCTGCTCAACTCGCCTGAACCACCTGCCGGACACGCCAAAATCACCTGCCGACTATGCCAGAACCACTTGGCGAACACTCCGGAATCACTTGCCGGGCATGCAGGAACCACCTCTCAGACATGCCAGAACCCCGTGCCAATGACCCCGGAAGCACCAGCCGAGCACGCCGGAACCACCTGCTCGACTCGCCAGAACCACCTGCCGATCACGCAAAAATCACCTGCCGGCTACGCCACAACCAGTTGGTGAACACTTTGGAATCACCTGCCAGGCTTGCTGGAACCACCTGCCGGTCATGCCAAAATCACCTGCCAACTACGCCAGAACCGCTTGGCGGACACTGCGGAAACACCTGTCGGGCCGGCTGGAACCACATCTCAGACGTGCCAGAAACGTGTTCATGAGATGCTGGAACCACACCCCGAACAGACGGATACCACCTGCCAGAACCGCCTGAACCACCTGCTGAGCACGCCGGAACCACCTGCTCGACTCACCGGTACCACCTCCCTGACACGCCAAAATCACCTGCTGGGTATGCCAGAACCACTTGGCGGACACTCCGGAATCATCTGCCGGACATGCCGGAACCAGCTCTCAGACACACCAGAACCAAGTGCCGGAGACGCCGGAAGCACCTGCCGAGCATGCCGGAGCCACCTGCTCGACTCGCCAGAAACACCTGCCGGACACGCCAAAATCACCTGCCGGGTATGCCAGAACCACCTGGCGGACACTCCGGAATCACGTGCCGCGCATGTCGGAACCACCTCTCAGACGTGCCGGAAGCACGTGCCAGACACGCCGGAAACACCTACCGGACAGACCGGAACCACCTGCCGAGCACGCCGGAGCCACCTGTTCGACTCGCTGGAACCACCTGCCGGACAGGCAAATATCAACTGCTGGCTATGCCAGAACCACCTGGGGGACAGTCCGGGATCACCTGCCAGCCATGGCGGAACCACCTCTCAGACGTACCAGAACCACCTGCCGGAGAAGCTGGAAACACGTCCTGGACAGACTGGAACCACGTGACGGCCATGCCTGAACCACCTGCCGAGCACGGCGGAACCACCTGCCGGACACGCCAAAATCACCTACGGGCTACGCCAGAACCACTTGGACGACTCTCCGAAATGACCTGCCGGGCATGTTGGAACCACCTCTCAGACGTGCCAGAAGCACGTGGCGGACAGTCCGGAATCACCTGTTGGGCATATGCAACCACCTCTGACACGTACCAGAACCACGTGCCGTGCACGCCGGAACCACCTACCGGACAGACCGGAATCAACTTTTGGGCATGCCGGAACCACCAGTCAGATGTGCCAGAAACACGTGCCAGAGACGCCGGAAGCACCTGCCGACCACAACGCAACCACCTGCTCAACTCGCCTGAACCACCTGCCGGACACGCCAAAATCACCTGCCCGCTACACCAGCACCACTTCGGGGACAAGCCGGAATCACGTGAGGGGCATGCCGGCACAGCCTCTCAGACTGAACGTCGTGCTGGACACCACAGAACCACCTGCCGGACAGACCGGAACCACCTGCCGGACACGCCGGAACCACCGGCTCGACCCGCCGGAACGACCGCTGGACATGCAAAATCACCTGCCGGCTACGCCGGAAACACTTGGCGAACACTCCGGAATCACCTGCCGGGCATGCCGGAACCACCTCTCAGATATGCCAGAACCACGTGCCAATGACCCCGGAAGCACCTGCCGAGCACGCCGGAACCACCTGCTCGACTCGCCAGAACCACCTGCCGGACACGCAAAAATCACCTGCCGGCTACGCCACAACCAGTTGGGGAACACTTCGGAATCACCTGCCGGGCTTGCTGGAAGCACCTGCCGGTCATGCCAAAATCACCTGCCAACTACGCCAGTACCACGTGGCGGACACTGTGGAAACACCTGTCGGGCCGGCCGGAACCACATCTCAGACGTGCCAGGACCATGTGCATGAGATGCTGGAACCACACCCCGAACAGACGGAAAACACCTGCCAGACCCGTCTGAACAACCTGCCGAGCACGCCGGAGCCACCTGCTCGACTCGCAGGAACCACCTACCTGACATGCCCAAATCACCAGCCGGGTATGCCAGAACCACTTGGCGGACACTCCGGAATCATCTGCCGGACATGCCGGAACCAGCTCTCAGACACACCAGAACCACGTGCCGGAGACGCCGGAAGCACCTGCCGAGCATGCCGGAGCCACCTGCTCGACTCGCCAGAAACACCTGCCGGACACGCCAAAATCACCTGCCGGGTACGCCAGAACCACCTGGCGGACACTCCGAAATCACCTGTCGCGCATGCCGGAACCACCTCTCAGACGTGCCGGAAGCACGTGCCGGACACGCCGGAATCACCTACCGGAAAGACCGGAACCACCTGCCGAGCACGCCGGAGCCACCTGTTCGACTCGCTGGAACCGCCTGCCGGACAGGCCAATATCAACTGCTGGCTATGCCAGAACCACCTGGGGGACAGTCCGGGATCACCTGCCAGCCATGGCGGAACCACCTCTCAGACGTACCAGAACCACCTGCCAGAGAAGCTGGAAACACGTCCTGGACAGTCTGGAACCACCTGCCGGCCAAGCCTGAACCACCTGCCAAGCACAACGGAACAACCTGGCAGACACGCCAAAATCACCTGCGTGTTATGCCAGAACCACTTGGAGGACTCTCTGGGATGACCTGCCGGGCATGCCGGAACCACCTCTCAGACGTGCCAGAACCATGTGGCGGACAGTCCGGAATCACCTGTTGGGCATGCGCAACCACCTCTGAGACGTACCAGAACCACGTGCCGTGCAGGCTGGAACCACCTACCGGACAGACCGGAATCACCTTTCGGGCATGCCGGAACCACCTGTCAGATGTGCCAGAAACACGTGCCGGAGACGCCGGAAGCACCTGCCAAGCACGTTGGAACCACCTGCTCAACTCGCCTGAACCACCTGCCGGACACGCCAAAATCACCTGCCGACTATGCCAGAACCACTTGGCGAACACTCCGGAATCACTTGCCGGGCATGCAGGAACCACCTCTCAGACATGCCAGAACCCCGTGCCAATGACCCCGGAAACACCAGCCGAGCACGCCGGAACCACCTGCTCGACTCGCCAGAACCACCTGCCGATCACGCAAAAATCACCTGCCGGCTACGCCACAACCAGTTGGTGAACACTTTGGAATCACCTGCCAGGCTTGCTGGAACCACCTGCCGGTCATGCCAAAATCACCTGCCAACTACGCCAGAACCGCTTGGCGGACACTGCGGAAACACCTGTCGGGCCGGCTGGAACCACATCTCAGACGTGCCAGAAACGTGTTCATGAGATGCTGGAACCACACCCCGAACAGACGGATACCACCTGCCAGAACCGCCTGAACCACCTGCTGAGCACGCCGGAACCACCTGCTCGACTCACCGGTACCACCTCCCTGACACGCCAAAATCACCTGCTGGGTATGCCAGAACCACTTGGCGGACACTCCGGAATCATCTGCCGGACATGCCGGAACCAGCTCTCAGACACACCAGAACCAAGTGCCGGAGACGCCGGAAGCACCTGCCGAGCATGCCGGAGCCACCTGCTCGACTCGCCAGAAACACCTGCCGGACACGCCAAAATCACCTGCCGGGTATGCCAGAACCACCTGGCGGACACTCCGGAATCACGTGCCGCGCATGTCGGAACCACCTCTCAGACGTGCCGGAAGCACGTGCCAGACACGCCGGAAACACCTACCGGACAGACCGGAACCACCTGCCGAGCACGCCGGAGCCACCTGTTCGACTCGCTGGAACCACCTGCCGGACAGGCAAATATCAACTGCTGGCTATGCCAGAACCACCTGGGGGACAGTCCGGGATCACCTGCCAGCCATGGCGGAACCACCTCTCAGACGTACCAGAACCACCTGCCGGAGAAGCTGGAAACACGTCCTGGACAGACTGGAACCACGTGACGGCCATGCCTGAACCACCTGCCGAGCACGGCGGAACCACCTGCCGGACACGCCAAAATCACCTACGGGCTACGCCAGAACCACTTGGACGACTCTCCGAAATGACCTGCCGGGCATGTTGGAACCACCTCTCAGACGTGCCAGAAGCACGTGGCGGACAGTCCGGAATCACCTGTTGGGCATATGCAACCACCTCTGACACGTACCAGAACCACGTGCCGTGCACGCCGGAACCACCTACCGGACAGACCGGAATCAACTTTTGGGCATGCCGGAACCACCAGTCAGATGTGCCAGAAACACGTGCCAGAGACGCCGGAAGCACCTGCCGACCACAACGCAACCACCTGCTCAACTCGCCTGAACCACCTGCCGGACACGCCAAAATCACCTGCCCGCTACACCAGCACCACTTCGGGGACAAGCCGGAATCACGTGAGGGGCATGCCGGCACAGCCTCTCAGACTGAACGTCGTGCTGGACACCACAGAACCACCTGCCGGACAGACCGGAACCACCTGCCGGACACGCCGGAACCACCGGCTCGACCCGCCGGAACGACCGCTGGACATGCAAAATCACCTGCCGGCTACGCCGGAAACACTTGGCGAACACTCCGGAATCACCTGCCGGGCATGCCGGAACCAAATCTCAGATATGCCAGAACCACGTGCCAATGACCCCGGAAGCACCTGCCGAGCACGCCGGAACCACCGGCTCGACTCGCCAGAACCACCTGCCGGACACGCAAAAATCACCTGCCGGCTACGCCACAACCAGTTGGGGAACACTTCGGAATCACCTGCCGGGCTTGCTGGAACCACCTGCCGGTCATGCCAAAATCACCTGCCAACTAGGCCAGTACCACTTGGCGGACACTGTGGAAACACCTGTCGGGCCGGCCGGAACCACATCTCAGACGTGCCAGAACCATGTGCATGAGATGCTGGAACCACACCCCGAACAGACGGAAAACACCTGCCAGACCCGTCTGAACAACCTGCCGAGCACGCCGGAGCCACCTGCTCGACTCGCGGGAACCACCTACCTGACATGCCCAAATCACCAGCCGGGTATGCCAGAACCACTTGGCGGACACTCCGGAATCATCTGCCGGACATGCCGGAACCAGCTCTCAGAAACACCAGAACCACGTGCCGGAGACGCCGGAAGCACCTGCCGAGCATGCCGGAGCCACCTGCTCGACTCGCCAGAAACATCTGCCGGACACGCCAAAATCACCTGCCGGGTACGCCAGAACCACCTGGCGGACACTCCGAAATCACCTGTCGCGCATGCCGGAACCACCTCTCAGACGTGCCGGAAGCACATGCTGGAGACGCCGGAATCACCTACCGGACAGCCCGGAACCACCTGCCGAGCACGCTGGAGCCACCTGTTCGACTCGCTGGAACCACCTGCCGGACAGGCCAATATCAACTGCTGGCTATGCCAGAACCACCTGGGGGACGGTCCGGAATCACCTGCCAGCCATGGCGGAACCACCTCTCAGACGTACCAGAACCACCTGCCGGAGAAGCTGGAAACACGTCCTGGACATTCTGGAACCACCTGCCGGCCAAGCCTGAACCACCTGCCAAGCACAACGGAACAACCTGCCAGACACGCCAAAATCACCTGCGTGTTATGCCAGAACCACTTGGAGGACTCTCTGGGATGACCTGCCGGGCATGCCGGAACCACCTCTCAGACGTGCCAGAACCATGTGGCGGACAGTCCGGAATCACCTGTTGGGCATGCGCAACCACCTCTGAGACGTACCAGAACCACATGCCGTGCAGGCTGGAACCACCTACCGGACAGACCGGAATCACCTTTCGGGCATGCCGGAACCACCTGTCAGATGTGCCAGAAACACGTGCCGGAGACGCCGGAAGCACCTGCCAAGCACGTTGGAACCACCTGCTCAACTCGCCTGAACCACCTGCCGGACATGCCAAAATCACCTGCCGACTATGCCAGAACCACTTGGCGAACACTCCGGAATCACTTGCCGGGCATGCAGGAACCACCTCTCAGACATGCCAGAACCCCGTGCCAATGACCCCGGAAGCACCAGCCGAGCACGCCGGAACCACCTGCTCGACTCGCCAGAACCACCTGCCGATCACGCAAAAATCACCTGCCGGCTACGCCACAACCAGTTGGTGAACACTTTGGAATCACCTTCCAGGCTTGCTGGAACCACCTGCCGGTCATGCCAAAATCACCTGCCAACTACGCCAGAACCGCTTGGCGGACACTGCGGAAACACCTGTCGGGCCGGCTGGAACCACATCTCAGACGTGCCAGAAACGTGTTCATGAGATGCTGGAACCACACCCCGAACAGACGGATACCACCTGCCAGAACCGCCTGAACCACCTGCTGAGCACGCCGGAACCACCTGCTCGACTCACCGGTACCACCTCCCTGACACGCCAAAATCACCTGCTGGGTATGCCAGAACCACTTGGGGGACACTCCAGAATCATCTGCCGGACATGCCGGAACCAGCTCTCAGACACACCAAAACCAAGTGCCGGAGACGCCGGAAGCACCTGCCGAGCATGCCGGAGCCACCTGCTCGACTCGCCAGAAACACCTGCCGGACACGCCAAAATCACCTGCCGGGTATGCCAGAACCACCTGGCGGACACTCCGGAATCACGTGCCACGCATGTCGGAACCACCTCTCAGACGTGCCGGAAGCACGTGCCAGACACGCCGGAAACACATACCGGACAGACCGGAACCACCTGCCGAGCACGCCGGAGCCACCTGTTCAACTCGCTGGAACCAGCTGCCGGACAGGCCAATATCAACTGCTGGCTATGCCAGAACCACCTGGGGGACAGTCCGGGATCACCTGCCAGCCATGGCGGAACCACCTCTCTGACGTACCAGAACCACCTGCCGGAGAAGCTGGAAACACGTCCTGGACAGACTGGAACCACGTGACGGCCATGCCTGAACCACCTGCCGAGCATGGCGGAACCACCTGCCGGACACGCCAAAATCACCTGCCGGGTATGCCAGAACCACCTGGCGGACACTACGGAATCACGTGCCGCGCATGTCGGAACCACCTCTCAGACGTGCCGGAAGCACGTGCCAGACACGCCGGAAACACATACCGGACAGACCGGAACCACCTGCCGAGCACGCCGGAGCCACCTGTTCGACTCGCTGGAACCACCTGCCGGACAGGCCAATATCAACTGCTGGCTATGCCAGAACCACCTGGGGGACGGTCCGGGATCACCTGCCAGCCATGGCGGAACCACCTCTCAGATGTACCAGAACAACATGCCGGAGAAGCTGGAAACACGTCCTGGACAGACTGGAACCACGTGACGGCCATGCCTGAACCACCTGCCGAGCACGGCGTAACCACCTGCCGGACACGCCAAAATCACCTGCGGGCTACGCCAGAACCACTTGGACGACTCTCCGAAATGACCTGCCGGGCATGTTGGAACCACCTCTCAGACGTGCCAGAAGCACGTTGCGGACAGTCCGGAATCACCTGTTGGGCATACGCAACCACCTCTGACACGTACCAGAACCACGTGCCGTGCACACCGGAACCACCTACCGGACAGACCGGAATCCACTTTTGGGCATGCCGGAACCACCAGTCAGATGTGCCAGAAACACGTGCCGGAGACGCTGGAAGCACCTGCCGAGCACGTCGCAACCACCTGCTCAACTCGCTTGAACCACCTGCCGGACACGCCAAAATCACCTGCCCGCTACACCAGCACCACTTCGGGGACAAGCCGGAATCACGTGAGGGGCATGCCGGCACAGCCTCTCAGACTGAACCTCGTGCCGGACACCACAGAACCACCTGCCGGACAGACCGGAACCACCTGCCGGACACGCCGGAACCACCGGCTCGACCCGCCGGAACGACCGCTGGACATGCAAAATCACCTGCCGGCTACGCCGGAAACACTTGGCGAACACTCCGGAATCACCTGCCGGGCATGCCGGAACCACCTCTCAGATATGCCAGAACCACGTGCCAATGACCCCGGAAGCACCTGCCGAGCACGCCGGAACCACCTGCTCGACTGGCCAGAACCAACCGCCGGACACGCCAAAATCACCTGCCGGCTACGCCACAACCAGTTGGGGAACACTTCGGAATCACCTGCCGGGCTTGCTGGAACCACCTGCCGGTCATGCCAAAATCACCTGCCAACTACGCCAGCACCACTTGGCGGACACTGTGGAAACACCTGTCGGGCCGGCCAGAACCACATCTCACACGTGCCATAACCATGTGCATGAGATGCTGGAACCACACCCCGAACAGACGGAAAACACCTGCCAGACCCGTCTGAACAACCTGCCGAGCACGCCGGAGCCACCTACCTGACATGCCCAAATCACCAGCCGGGTATGCCAGAACCACTTGGCGGACACTCCGGAATCATCTGCCGGACATGCCGGAACCAGCTCTCAGACACACCAGAACCACGTGCCGGAGACGCCGGAAGCACCTGCCGAGCATGCCGGAGCCACCTGCTCGACTCGCCAGAAACACCTGCCGGACACGCCAAAATCACCTGCCGGGTATGCCAGAACCACCTGGCGGACACTACGGAATCACCTGCCGCGCATGCCGGAACCACCACTCAGACGTGCCGGAAGCTCGTGCCAGACATGCCGGAAACACCTACCGGACAGACCGGAACCACCTGCCAAGAACGCCGGAGCCACCTGTTCGACTCGCTGGAACCACCTGCCGGACAGGCCAATATCAACTGCTGGCTATGCCAGAACCACCTGGGGGACAGTCCGGGATCACCTGCCAGCCATGGCGGAACCACCTCTCAGACGTACCAGAACCACCTGACGGAGAAGCTGGAAACACGTCCTGGACAGATTGGAACCACGTGACGTCCATGCCTGAACCACCTGCCGAGCACGGCAGAACCACCTGCCGGACACGCCAAAATCACCTGCGGGCTACGCCAGAACCACTTGGACGACTCTCCGAAATGACCTGCCGGGCATGTTGGAACCACCTCTCAGACGTGCCAGAAGCACGTGGCGGACAGTCCGGAATCACCTGTTGGGCATACGCAACCACCTCTGAGACCTACCCGAACCACGTGCCGTGCACACCGAAACCACCTACCGGACAGACCGGAATCAACTTTTGGGCATGCCGGAACCACCAGTCAGATGTGCCAGAAACACGTGCCACAGACGCCGGAAGCACCTGCCGAGCACGTCGCAACCACCTGCTCAACTCGCCTGAACCACCTGCCGGACACGCCAAAATCACCTGCCTGCTACACCAGCACCACTTCGGGGACAAGCCGGAATCACGTGAGGGGCATGCCGGCACAGCCTCTCAGACTGAACCTCATGCCGGACACCACAGAACCACCTGCCGGACAGACCGGAACCACCTGCCGGACACGCCGGAACCACCGGCTCGATCCGCCGGAACGACCGCTGGACATGCAAAATCACCTGCCGGCTGCGCCGGAAACACTTGGCGAACACTCCGGAATCACCTGCCGGGCATGCCGGAACCACCTCTCAGATATGCCAGAACCCCGTGCCAATGACCCCGGAAGCACCAGCCGAGCACGCCGAAACCACCTGCTCGACTCGCCAGAACCACCTGCCGATCACGCAAAAATCACCTGCCGGCTACGCCACAACCAGTTGGTGAACACTTTGGAATCACCTGACAGGCTTGCTGGAACCACCTGCCAGTCATGCCAAAATCACCTGCCACCTACGCCAGAACCGCTTGGCGGACACTGCGGAAACACCTGTCGGGCCGGCTGGAACCACATCTCAGACGTGCCAGAAACGTGTTCATGAGATGATGGAACCACACCCCGAACAGACGGATGCCACCTGCGAGAACCGCCTGAACCACCTGCTGAGCACACAGGAAGCACCTGCTCGACTCACCGGTACCACCTCCCTGACACGCCAAAATCGCCTTCTGGGTATGCCAGAACCACTTGGCGGACACTCCGGAATCATCTGCCAGACATGCCGGAACCAGCTCTCAGACACACCAGAACCAAGTGCCGGAGACGCCGGAAGCACCTGCCGAGCATGCCGGAGCCACCTGCTCGACTCGCCAGAAACACCTGCCGGACACGCCAAAATCACCTGCCGGGTATGCCAGAACCACCTGGCGGACACTACGGAATCACCTGCCGCGCATGCCAGAACCACCTCTCAGACGTGCCGGAAGCACGTGCCAGACACGCCTGAAACACCTACCGGACAGACCGGAACCACCTGCCAAGAACGCCGGAGCCACCTGTTCGACTCGCTGGAACCACCTGCCGGACAGGCCAATATCAACTGCTGGCTATGCCAGAACCACCTGGGGGACAGTCCGGGATCACCTGCCAGCCATGGCGGAATCACCTCTCAGACGTACCAGAACCACCTGCCGGAGAAGCTGGAAACACGTCCTGGACAGACTGGAACCACGTGACGGCCATGCCTGAACCACCTGCCGAGCACGGCGGAACCACCTGCCGGACACGCCAACATCACCTGCGGGCTACGCCAGAACCACTTGGACGACTCTCCGAAATGACCTGCCGGGCATGTTGGAACCACCTCTCAGACGTGCCAGAAGCACGTGGCGGACAGTCCGGAATCACCTGTTGGGCATACGCAGCCACCTCTGAGACGTACCAGAACCACGTGCCGTGCACGCCGAACCACCTACCGGACAGACCGGAATCCACTTTTGGGCATGCCGGAACCACCAGTCAGATGTGCCAGAAACACGTGCCGGAGACGCCGGAAGCACCTGCCGAGCACGTCGCAACCACCTGCTCAACTCACCTGAACCACCTGCCGGACACGCCAAAATCACCTGCCCGCTACACCAGCACCACTTCGGGGACAAGCCGGAATCACGTGAGGGGCATGCCGGCACAGCCTCTCAGACTGAACCTCGTGCCGGACACCACAGAACCACCTGCCGGACAGACCGGAACCACCTGCCGGACACGCCGGAACCACCGGCTCGACCCGCCGGAACGACCGCTGGACATGCAAAATCACCTGCCGGCTACGCCGGAAACACTTGGCGAACACTCCGGAATCAAGTGCCGGTCATGCCGGAACCACCTCTCAGATATGCCAGAACCACGTGCCAATGACCCCGGAAGCACCTGCCGAGCACGCCGGAACCACCTGCTCGACTCGCCAGAACCACCTGCCGGACACGCAAAAATCACCTGCCGGCTACGCCACAACCAGTTGGGGAACACTTCAGAATCACCTGCCGGGCTTGCTGGAACCACCTGCCGGTCATGCCAAAATCACCTGCCAACTACGACAGTACCACTTGTCGGACACTGTGGAAACACCTGTCGGGCCGGCCGGAACCACATCTCACACGTGCCAGAACCAGGTGCATGAGATGCTGGAACCACACCCCGAACAGACGGAAAACACCTGCCCGACCCGTCTGAACAACCTGCCGAGCACGCCGGAGCCACCTGCTCGACTCGCCGGAACCACCTACCTGACATGCCCTAATCACCAGCCGGGTATGCCAGAACCACTTGGCGGACACTCCGGAATCATCTGCCGGACATGCCGGAACCAGCTCTCAGACACACCAGAACCACGTGCCGGAGACGCCGGAAGCACCTGCCGAGCATGCCGGAGCCACCTGCTCGACTCGCCAGAAACACCTGCCGGACACGCCAAAATCACCTGCCGGGTACGCCAGAACCACCTGGCGGACACTCCGAAATCACCTGTCGCGCATGCCGGAACCACCTCTCAGACGTGCCGGAAGCACGTGCCGGACACGCCGGAATCACCTACCGGACAGACCGGAACCACCTGCCGGACACGCCGGAACCACCGGCTCGACCCGCCGGAACGACCGCTGGACATGCAAAATCACCTGCCGGCTACGCCGCAAACACTTGGCGAACACTCCGGAATCACCTTCCGGGCATGCCGGAACCACCTCTCAGATATGCCAGAACCACGTGCCAATCACCCCGGAAGCACCTGCCGAGCACGCCGGAACCCCCTGCTCGACTCGCCAGAACCACCTGCCGGACACGCAAAAATCACCTGCCGGCTACGCCACAACCAGTTGGGGAACACTTTGGAATCACATGCCGGGCTTGCTGGAACCACCTGCCGGTCATGCCAAAATCACCTGCCAACTACGCCAGTACCACTTGGCGGATACTGTGGAAACACCTGTCGGGCCGGCCGGAACCACCTCTCAGACGTGCAGGAAGCACGTGGCGGACACGCCGGAATCACCTACCGGACAGACTGGAACCACCTGCCGAGCACGCCGGAGCCACCTGTTCGACTCGCTGGAACCACCTGCCGGACAGGCCAATATCAACTGCTGGCTATTCCAGAACCACCTGGGGGACGGTCCGGAATCACCTGCCAGCCATGGCGCAACCACCTCTCAGACATACCAGAACCACCTGCGGGAGAAGCTGGAAACACATCCTGGACAGTCTGTAACCACCTGCTGGCCAAGCCTGAACCACCTGCCAAGCACAACGGAACAACCTGTGAGAAAAGCCAAAATCACCTGCGTGTTATGCCAGAACCACTTGGAGGACTCTCTGGGCTGACCTGCCGGGCATGCCGGAACCACCTCTCAGACGTGCCAGAACCATGTGTCGGACAGTCCGGAATCACCTGTTGGGCATGTGCAACCACCTCTGAGACGTACCAGAACCACATGCCGTGCAGGCGGGAACCACCTACCGGAAAGACCGGAATCACCTTTCGGGCATGCCGGAACCACCTGTCAGATGTGCCAGAAACACGTGCCGGACACGCCGGAAGCACCTGCTCGACTCGACAGAAGCACCTGCCGGACACGCAAAAATCACCTGCCGGCTACGCCACAACCAGTTGGGGAACACTTCGGAATCACCTGCCGGGCTTGCTGGAACCACCTGCCGGTCATGCCAAAATCACCTGCCAACTACGCCAGTACCACTTGGCGGACACTGTGGAAACACCTGTGGGGCCGGCCGGAACCACATCTCAGACGTGCCAGAACCATGTGCATGAGATGCTGGAACCACACCCCGAACAGACGGAAAACACCTGCCAGACCTGTCTGAAAAACCTGACGAGCTCGCCGGAGCCACCTGCTCGACTCGCCGGAACCAACTACCTGACATGCCAAAATCACCAGCCGGGTATGCCAGAACCACTTGGCGGACACTCCGGAATCATCTGCCGGACATGCCGGAACCAGCTCTCAGACACACCAGAAGCAAGTGCCGGAGACGCCGGAAGCACATGCCGAGCATGCCGGAGCCACCTGCTCGACTCGCCAGAAACACCTGCCAGAGACGCCAAAATCACCTGCCGGGTACGCCAGAAACACCTGGCGGACACTACGGAATCACCTGCCGCTCATGCCAGAACCACCTCTCAGACGTGCCGGAAGCACGTGCCAGACACGCCGGAAACACCTACCGGACAGACCGGAACCACCTGCCAAGAACGCCGGAGCCACCTGTTAGACTCGC
The DNA here is from genome assembly GCF_037783145.1 of Equus przewalskii. NCBI lineage: Eukaryota > Metazoa > Chordata > Mammalia > Perissodactyla > Equidae > Equus > Equus przewalskii. The sequence goes on along the minus strand of NW_027227363.1, from coordinate 23,821 downwards.
TGGAACCACCTGCCGGACAGGCCAATATCAACTGCTGGCTATGCCAGAACCACCTGGGGGACAGTCCGGGATCACCTGCCAGCCATGGCGGAACCACCTCTCAGACGTACCAGAACCACCTGCCGGAGAAGCTGGAAACACGTCCTGGACAGACTGGAACCACTTGACGGCCATGCCTGAACCACCTGCCGAGCACGGCGGAACCACCTGCCGGACACGCCAAAATCACCTGCGGGCTACGCCAGAACCGCTTGGATGACTCTCCGAAATGACCTGCCGGGCATGTTGGAACCACCTCTCAGACGTGCCAGAAGCACGTGGCGGACAGTCCGGAATCACCTGTTGGGCATACGCAACCACCTCTGACACGTACCAGAACCACGTGCCGTGCAAGCCGGAACCACCTACCGGACAGACCGGAATCCACTTTTGGGCATGCCGGAACCACCAGTCAGATGTGCCAGAAACACGTGCCGGAGACGCCGGAAGCACCTGCCGAGCACGTCGCAACCACCTGCTCAACTCGCCTGAACCACCTGCCGGACACGCCAAAATCACCTGCCCGCTACACCAGCACCACTTCGGGGACAAGCCGGAATCACGTGAGGGGCATGCCGGCACAGCCTCTCAGACTGAACCTCGTGCCGGACACCACAGAACCACCTGCCGGACAGACCGGAACCACCTGCCGGACACGCCGGAACCACCGGCTCGACCCGCCGGAACGACCGCTGGACATGCAAAATCACCTGCCGGCTACGCCGGAAACACTTGGCGAACACTCCGGAATCACCTGCCGGGCATGCCGGAACCACCTCTCAGATATGCCAGAACCACGTGCCAATGACCCCGGAAGCACCTGCCGAGCACGCCGGAACCACCTGCTCGACTCGCCAGAACCACCTGCCGGACACGCAAAAATCACCTGCCGGCTACGCCACAACCAGTTGGGGAACACTTCGGAATCACCTGCCGGGCTTGTTGGAACCACCTGCTGGTCATGCCAAAATCACCTGCCAACTACGCCAGTACCACTTGGGGGACACTGTGGAAACACCTGTCGGGCCGGCCGGAACCACATCTCAGACGTGCCAGAACCATGTGCATGAGATGCTGGAACCACACCCCGAACAGACGGAAAACACCTGCCAGACCCGTCTGAACAACCTGCCGAGCACGCCGGAGCCACCTGCTCGACTCGCCGGAACCACCTACCTGACATGCCAAAATCACCAGCCGGGTATGCCAGAACCACTTGGCGGACACTCCGGAATCATCTGCCGGACATGCCGGAACCAGCTCTCAGACACACCAGAACCACGTGCCGGACACGCCGGAACCACCTACCGGACAGACCGGAATCCACGTTTGGGCATGCCGGAACCACCAGTCAGATGTGCCAGAAACACGTGCCAGAGACGCCGGTAGAACCTGCCGAGCACGTCGCAACCACCTGCTCAACTCGCCTGAACCACATGCCGTACACGCCAAAATCACCTGCCCGCTACACCAGCACCACTTCGGGGACAAGCCGGAATCACGTGAGGGGCATGCCGGCACAGCCTCTCAGACTGAACCTCGTGCCGGACACCGCAGAACCACCTGCCGGACAGACCGGAACCACCTGCCGGACACGCCGGAACCACCGGCTCGACCCGCCGGAACGACCGCTGGACATGCAAAATCACCTGCCGGCTACGCCGCAAACACTTGGCGAACACTCCGGAATCACCTGCCGGGCATGCCGGAACCACATCTCAGACGTGCCAGAACCATGTGCATGAGATGCTGGAACCACACCCCGAACAGACGGATACCACCTGCCAGAACCGCCTGAACCACCTGCTGAGCACGCCGGAACCACCTGCTCAACTCACCGGTACCACCTCCCTGACACGCCAAAATCACCTGCTGGGTATGCCAGAACCACTTGGCGGACACTCCGGAATCATCTGCCGGACATGCCGGAACCAGCTCTCAGACACACCAGAACCACGTGCCGGAGACGCCGGAAGCACCTGCCGAGCAGGCCGGAGCCACCTGCTCGACTCGCCTGAAACACCTGCCGGACACGCCAAAATCACCTGCCGGTTACGCCAGAACCACCTGGCGGACATTCCGAAATCACCTGTCGCGCATGCCGGAACCACCTCTCAGACGTGCCGGAAGCACGTGCCGGACACGCCGGAATCACCTACCGGACAGACCGGAACCACCTGCCGAGCACGCCGGAGCCACCTGTTCGACTCGCTGGAACCACCTGCCGGACAGGCCAATATCAACTGCTGGCTATCACAGAACCACCTGGGGGACGGTCCGGAATCACCTGCCAGCCATGGCGGAACCACCTCTCAGACGTACCAGAACCACCTGCCGGAGAAGCTGGAAACACGTCCTGGACAGTCTGGAACCACCTGCCGCCCAAGCCTGAACCAGATGCCAAGCACAACGGAACAACCTGCCAGACACGCCAAAATCACCTGCGTGTTATGCCAGAACCACTTGGAGGACTCTCTGGGCTGACCTGCCGGGCATGCCGGAACCACCTCTCAGACGTGCCAGAACCATGTGGCGGACAGTCCGGAATCACCTGTTGGGCCTGCGCAACCACCTCTGAGACGTACCAGAACCACATGCCGTGCAGGCTGGAACCACCTACCGGACAGTCCGGAATCGCCTTTCGGGCATGCCGGAACCACCTGTCAGATGTGCCAGAAACACGTGCCGGAGACGCCGGAAGCACCTGCCAAGCACGTTGGAACCACCTGCTCAACTCGCCTGAACCACCTGCCGGACATGCCAAAATCACCTGCCGACTATGCCAGAACCACTTGGCGAACACTCCGGAATCACTTGCCGGGCATGCAGGAACCACCTCTCAGACATGCCAGAACCCCGTGCCAATGACCCCGGAAGCACCAGCCGAGCACGCCGGAACCACCTGCTCGACTCGCCAGAACCACCTGCCGATCACGCAAAAATCACCTGCCGGCTACGCCACAACCAGTTGGTGAACACTTTGGAATCACCTGCCAGGCTTGCTGGAACCACCTGCCGGTCATGCCAAAATCACCTGCCAACTACGCCAGTACCGCTTGGCGGACACTGCGGAAACACCTGTCGGGCCGGCTGGAACCACATCTCAGACGTGCCAGAAACGTGTTCATGAGATGCTGGAACCACACCCCGAACAGACGGATACCACCTGCCAGAACCGCCTGAACCACCTGCTGAGCACACCGGAACCACCTGCTCGACTCACCGGTACCACCTCCCTGACACGCCAAAATCACCTGCTGGGTATGCCAGAACCACTTGGCGGACACTCCGGAATCATCTGCCGGACATGCCGGAACCAGCTCTCAGACACACCAGAACCAAGTGCCGGAGACGCCGGAAGCACCTGCCGAGCATGCCGGAGCCACCTGCTCGACTCGCCAGAACCACCTGCCGGACACGCCAAAATCACCTGCCGGGTACGCCAGAACCACCTGGCGGACATTCCGAAATCATCTGTCACGCATGCCGGAACCACCTCTCAGACGTGCCGGAAGCACGTGCCGGACACGCCGGAATCAACTACCGGACAGACCGGAACCACCTGCCGAGCACGCCGGAGCCACCTGTTCGACTCGCTGGAACCACCTGCCGGACAGGCCAATATCAACTGCTGGCTATGCCAGAACCACCTGGGGGACGGTCCGGAATCACCTGCCAGCCATGGCGGAACCACCTCTCAGACGTACCAGAACCACCTGCCGGAGAAGCTGGAAACACGTCCTGGACAGTCTGGAACCACCTGCCGGCCAAGCCTGAACCACCTGCCAAGCACAACGGAACAACCTGCCAGACACGCCAAAATCACCTGCGTGTTATGCCAGAACCACTTGGAGGACTCTCTGGGATGACCTGCCGGGCATGCCGGAACCACCTCTCAGACGTGCCAGAACCATGTGGCGGACAGTCCAGAATCACCTGTTGGGCATGCGCAACCACCTCTGAGACGTACCAGAACCACATGCCGTGCAGGCTGGAACCACCTACCGGACAGACCGGAATCACCTTTCGGGCATGCCGGAACCACCTCTCAGACGTGCCGGAAGCACGTGCCAGACACGCCGGAAACACCTACCGGACAGACCGGAACCACCTGCCAAGAACGCCGGAGCCACCTGTTCGACTCGCAGGAACCACCTGCCGGACAGGCCAATATCAACTGCTGGCTATGCCAGAACCACCTGGGGGACAGTCCGGGATCACCTGCCAGCCATGGCGGAACCACATCTCAGACGTTCCAGAACCACCTGCCGGAGAAGCTTGAAACACGTCCTGGACAGACTGCAACCACGTGACGGCCATGCCTGAGCCACCTGCCGAGCACGGCGGAACCACCTGCCGGACACGCCAAAATCACCTGCGGGCTACGCCAGAACCACTTGGACGACTCTCCGAAATGACCTGCCGGGCATGTTGGAACCACCTCTCAGACGTGCCAGAAGCACGTGGCGGACAGTCCGGAATCACCTGTTGGGCATACGCAACCACCTCTGACACGTACCAGAACCACGTGCCGTGCACGCCGAACCTCCTACCGGACAGACCGGAATCCACTTTTGGGCATGCCGGAACCACCAGTCAGATGTGCCAGAAACACGTGCCGGAGACGCCGGAAGCACCTGCCGAGCACGTCGCAACCACCTGCTCAACTCGCCTGAACCACCTGCCGGTCATGCCAAAATCACCTGCCAACTACGCCAGAACCGCTTGGCGGACACTGCGGAAACACCTGTCGGGCCGGCTGGAACCACATCTCAGACGTGCCAGAAACGTGTTCATGAGATGCTGGAACCACACCCCGAACAGACGGATACCACCTGCCAGAACCGCCTGAACCACCTGCTGAGCACGCCGGAACCACCTGCTCGACTCACCGGTACCACCTCCCTGACACGCCAAAATCACCTGCTGGGTATGCCAGAACCACTTGGCGGACACTCCGGAATCATCTGCCGGACATGCCGGAACCAGCTCTCAGACACACCAGAACCAAGTGCCGGAGACGCCGGAAGCACCTGCCGAGCATGCCGGAGCCACCTGCTCGACTCGCCAGAAACACCTGCCGGACACGCCAAAATCACCTGCCGGGTATGCCAGAACCACCTGGCGGACACTCCGGAATCACGTGCCGCGCATGTCGGAACCACCTCTCAGACGTGCCGGAAGCACGTGCCAGACACGCCGGAAACACCTACCGGACAGACCGGAACCACCTGCCGAGCACGCCGGAGCCACCTGTTCGACTCGCTGGAACCACCTGCCGGACAGGCAAATATCAACTGCTGGCTATGCCAGAACCACCTGGGGGACAGTCCGGGATCACCTGCCAGCCATGGCGGAACCACCTCTCAGACGTACCAGAACCACCTGCCGGAGAAGCTGGAAACACGTCCTGGACAGACTGGAACCACGTGACGGCCATGCCTGAACCACCTGCCGAGCACGGCGGAACCACCTGCCGGACACGCCAAAATCACCTGCGGGCTACGCCAGAACCACTTGGACGACTCTCCGAAATGACCTGCCGGGCATGTTGGAACCACCTCTCAGACGTGCCAGAAGCACGTGGCGGACAGTCCGGAATCACCTGTTGGGCATATGCAACCACCTCTGACACGTACCAGAACCACGTGCCGTGCACGCCGGAACCACCTACCGGACAGACCGGAATCAACTTTTGGGCATGCCGGAACCACCAGTCAGATGTGCCAGAAACACGTGCCAGAGACGCCGGAAGCACCTGCCGACCACAACGCAACCACCTGCTCAACTCGCCTGAACCACCTGCCGGACACGCCAAAATCACCTGCCCGCTACACCAGCACCACTTCGGGGACAAGCCGGAATCACGTGAGGGGCATGCCGGCACAGCCTCTCAGACTGAACGTCGTGCCGGACACCACAGAACCACCTGCCGGACAGACCGGAACCACCTGCCGGACACGCCGGAACCACCGGATCGACCCGCCGGAACGACCGCTGGACATGCAAAATCACCTGCCGGCTACGCCGGAAACACTTGGCGAACACTCCGGAATCACCTGCCGGGCATGCCGGAACCAAATCTCAGATATGCCAGAACCACGTGCCAATGACCCCGGAAGCACCTGCCGAGCACGCCGGAACCACCGGCTCGACTCGCCAGAACCACCTGCCGGACACGCAAAAATCACCTGCCGGCTACGCCACAACCAGTTGGGGAACACTTCGGAATCACCTGCCGGGCTTGCTGGAACCACCTGCTGGTCATGCCAAAATCACCTGCCAACTAGGCCAGTACCACTTGGCGGACACTGTGGAAACACCTGTCGGGCCGGCCGGAACCACATCTCAGACGTGCCAGAACCATGTGCATGAGATGCTGGAACCACACCCCGAACAGACGGAAAACACCTGCCAGACCCGTCTGAACAACCTGCCGAGCACGCCGGAGCCACCTGCTCGACTCGCGGGAACCACCTACCTGACATGCCCAAATCACCAGCCGGGTATGCCAGAACCACTTGGCGGACACTCCGGAATCATCTGCCGGACATGCCGGAACCAGCTCTCAGACACACCAGAACCACGTGCCGGAGACGCCGGAAGCACCTGCCGAGCATGCCGGAGCCACCTGCTCGACTCGCCAGAAACATCTGCCGGACACGCCAAAATCACCTGCCGGGTACGCCAGAACCACCTGGCGGACACTCCGAAATCACCTGTCGCGCATGCCGGAACCACCTCTCAGACGTGCCGGAAGCACATGCCGGAGACGCCGGAATCACCTACCGGACAGACCGGAACCACCTGCCGAGCACGCCGGAGCCACCTGTTCGACTCGCTGGAACCACCTGCCGGACAGGCCAATATCAACTGCTGGCTATGCCAGAACCACCTGGGGGACGGTCCGGAATCACCTGCCAGCCATGGCGGAACCACCTCTCAGACGTACCAGAACCACCTGCCGGAGAAGCTGGAAACACGTCCTGGACAGTCTGGAACCACCTGCCGGCCAAGCCTGAACCACCTGCCAAGCACAACGGAACAACCTGCCAGACACGCCAAAATCACCTGCGTGTTATGCCAGAACCACTTGGAGGACTCTCTGGGATGACCTGCCGGGCATGCCGGAACCACCTCTCAGACGTGCCAGAACCATGTGGCGGACAGTCCGGAATCACCTGTTGGGCATGCGCAACCACCTCTGAGACGTACCAGAACCACATGCCGTGCAGGCTGGAACCACCTACCGGACAGACCGGAATCACCTTTCGGGCATGCCGGAACCACCTGTCAGATGTGCCAGAAACACGTGCCGGAGACGCCGGAAGCACCTGCCAAGCACGTTGGAACCACCTGCTCAACTCGCCTGAACCACCTGCCGGACACGCCAAAATCACCTGCCGACTATGCCAGAACCACTTGGCGAACACTCCGGAATCACTTGCCGGGCATGCAGGAACCACCTCTCAGACATGCCAGAACCCCGTGCCAATGACCCCGGAAGCACCAGCCGAGCACGCCGGAACCACCTGCTCGACTCGCCAGAACCACCTGCCGATCACGCAAAAATCACCTGCCGGCTACGCCACAACCAGTTGGTGAACACTTTGGAATCACCTGCCAGGCTTGCTGGAACCACCTGCCGGTCATGCCAAAATCACCTGCCAACTACGCCAGAACCACTTGGCGGACACTGCGGAAACACCTGTCGGGCCGGCTGGAACCACATCTCAGACGTGCCAGAAACATGTGCATGAGATGCTGGAACCACACCCCGAACAGACGGAAACCACCTGCCAGAACCGCCTGAACCACCTGCCGAGCACGCCGGAACCACCTGCTCGACTCGCCGGAACCACCTCCCTGACATGCCAAAATCACCTGCCGGGTATGCCAGAACCACTTGGCGGACACTCCGGAATCATCTGCCGGACATGCCGGAACCAGCTCTCAGACACACCAGAACCACGTGCCGGAGACGCCGGAAGCACCTGCCGAGCATGCCGGAACCACCTGCTCGACTCGCCAGAAACACCTGCCGGACACGCCAAAATCACCTGCCGGGTATGCCAGAACCACCTGGCGGACACTACGGAATCACCTGCCGCGCATGCCGGAACCACCTCTCAGACGTGCCGGAAGCACGTGCCAGACACGCCGGAAACACCTACCGGACAGACCGGAACCACCTGCCGAGCACGCCGGAGCCACCTGTTCGACTCGCTGGAACCACCTGCCGGACAGGCCAATATCAACTGCTGGCTATGCCAGAACCACCTGGGGGACGGTCCGGAATCACCTGCCAGCCATGGCGGAACCACCTCTCAGACGTACCAGAACCACCTGCCAGAGAAGCTGGAAACACGTCCTGGACAGTCTGGAACCACCTGCCGGCCAAGCCTGAACCACCTGCCAAGCACAACGGAACAACCTGCCAGACACGCCAAAATCACCTGCGGGCTACGCCAGAACCACTTGGACGACTCTCCGGAATGACCTGCCGGGCATGTTGGAACCACCTCTCAGACGTGCCAGAAGCATGTGGCGGACAGTCCGGAATCACCTGTTGGGCATGCGCAACCACCTCTGAGACGTACCAGAACCACATGCCGTGCAGGCTGGAACCACCTACCGGACAGACCGGAATCACCTTTCGGGCATGCCGGAACCACCTGTCAGATGTGCCAGAAACACGTGCCGGAGACGCCGGAAGCACCTGCCAAGCACGTTGGAACCACCTGCTCAACTCGCCTGAACCACCTGCCGGACACGCCAAAATCACCTGCCCGCTACACCAGCACCACTTCGGGGACAAGCCGGAATCACGTGAGGGGCATGCCGGCACAGCCTCTCAGACTGAACCTCGTGCCGGACACCACAGAACCACCTGCCGGACAGACCGGAACCACCTGCCGGACACGCCGGAACCACCGGCTCGACCCGCCGGAACGACCGCTGGACATGCAAAATCACCTGCCGGCTACGCCGGAAACACTTGGCGAACACTCCGGAATCACCTGCCGGGCATGCCGGAACCACCTCTCAGACATGCCAGAACCACGTGCCAATGACCCCGGAAGCACCAGCCGAGCACGCCGGAACCACCTGCTCGACTCGCCAGAACCACCTGCCGGTCACGCAAAAATCACCTGCCGGCTACGCCACAACCAGTTGGTGAACACTTTGGAATCACCTGCCAGGCTTGCTGGAACCACCTGCCGGTCATGCCAAAATCACCTGCCAACTACGCCAGAACCGCTTGGCGGACACTGCGGAAACACCTGTCGGGCCGGCTGGAACCACATCTCAGACGTGCCAGAAACGTGTTCATGAGATGCTGGAACCACACCCCGAACAGACGGATACCACCTGCCAGAACCGCCTGAACCACCTGCCGAGCACGCCGGAACCACCTGCTCGACTCACCGGAACCACCTCCCTGACACGCCAAAATCACCTGCTGGGTATGCCAGAACCACTTGGCGGACACTCCGGAATCATCTGCCGGACATGCCGGAACCAGCTCTCAGACACACCAGAACCAAGTGCCGGAGACGCCGGAAGCACCTGCCGAGCATGCCGGAGCCACCTGCTCGACTCGCCAGAAACACCTGCCGGACACGCCAAAATCACCTGCCGGGTATGCCAGAACCACCTGGCGGACACTCCGGAATCACCTGCCGCGCATGCCGGAACCACCTCTCAGACGTGCCGGAAGCACGTGCCAGACACGCCGGAAACACCTACCGGACAGACCGGAACCACCTGCCGAGCACGCCGGAGCCACCTGTTCGACTCGCTGGAACCACCTGCCGGACAGGCCAATATCAACTGCTGGCTATGCCAGAACCACCTGGGGGACAGTCCGGAATCACCTGCCAGCCATGGCGGAACCACCTCTCAGACGTACCAGAACCACCTGCCGGAGAAGCTGGAAACACGTCCTGGACAGTCTGGAACCACCTGCCGGCCAAGCCTGAACCACCTGCCAAGCACAACGGAACAACCTGCCAGACACGCCAAAATCACCTGCGTGCTACGCCAGAACCACTTGGACGACTCTCCGAAATGACCTGCCGGGCATGTTGGAACCACCTCTCAGACGTGCCAGAAGCACGTGGCGGACAGTCCGGAATCACCTGTTGGGCATGCGCAACCACCTCTGAGACGTACCAGAACCACATGCCGTGCAGGCTGGAACCACCTACCGGACAGACCGGAATCACCTTTCGGGCATGCCGGAACCACCTGTCAGATGTGCCAGAAACACGTGCCGGAGACGCCGGAAGCACCTGCCAAGCACGTTGGAACCACCTGCTCAACTCGCCTGAACCACCTGCCGGACACGCCAAAATCACCTGCCGGCTACGCCAGAACCACTTGGCGAACAAGCCGGAATCACGTGCGGGGCATGCAGGAACAACCTCTCAGACACCTGCCGGACACCACAGAACCCCCTGCCAGACAGCCGGAAGCACCTGCCGAACACGCCGGAACCACCTGCTCGACCCGCCAGAACACCGCTGAACATGCAAAATCACCTGCCGGCTACGCCACAACCAGTTGGTGAACACTTTGGAATCACCTGCCGGGCTTGCTGGAACCACCTGCCAGTCATGCCAAAATCACCTGCCAACTACGCCAGTACCACTTGGCGGACACTGCGGAAACACCTGTCGGGCCGGCTGGAACCACATCTCAGACGTGCCAGAACCGTGTTCATGAGATGCTGGAACCACACCCCGAACAGACGGAAAACACCTGCCAGAACCGCCTGAACCACCTGCCGAGCACGCCGGAACCACCTGCTCGACTCACCGGAACCACCTCCCTGACACGCCAAAATCACCTGCTGGGTATGCCAGAACCACTTGGCGGACACTCCGGAATCATCTGCCGGACATGCCGGAACCAGCTCTCAGACACACCAGAACCAAGTGCCGGAGACGCCGGAAGCACCTGCCGAGCATGCCGGAGCCACCTGCTCGACTCGCCAGAAACACCTGCCGGACACGCCAAAATCACCTGCCGGGTATGCCAGAACCACCTGGCGGACACTCCGAAATCACCTGTCGCGCATGCCGGAACCACCTCTCAGACGTGCCGGAAGCACGTGCCAGACACGCCGGAAACACCTACCGGACAGACCGGAACCACCTGCCGAGCACGCCGGAGCCACCTGTTCGACTCGCTGGAACCACCTGCCGGACAGGCCAATATCAACTGCTGGCTATGCCAGAACCACCTGGGGGACGGTCCGGAATCACCTGCCAGCCATGGCGGAACCACCTCTCAGACGTACCAGAACCACCTGCCAGAGAAGCTGGAAACACGTCCTGGACAGTCTGGAACCACCTGCCGGCCAAGCCTGAACCACCTGCCAAGCACAACGGAACAACCTGCCAGACACGCCAAAATCACCTGCGTGTTATGCCAGAACCACTTGGAGGACTCTCTGGGATGACCTGCCGGGCATGCCGGAACCACCTCTCAGACGTGCCAGAACCATGTGGCGGACAGTCCGGAATCACCTGTTGGGCATGCGCAACCACCTCTGAGACGTAGCAGAACCACATGCCGTGCAGGCTGGAACCACCTACCGGACAGACCGGAATCACCTTTCGGGCATGCCGGAACCACCTGTCAGATGTGCCAGAAACACGTGCCGGAGACGCCGGAAGCACCTGCCAAGCACGTTGGAACCACCTGCTCAACTCGCCTGAACCACCTGCCGGACATGCCAAAATCACCTGCCGACTATGCCAGAACCACTTGGCGAACACTCCGGAATCACTTGCCGGGCATGCAGGAACCACCTCTCAGACATGCCAGAACCCCGTGCCAATGACCCCGGAAGCACCAGCCGAGCACGCCGGAACCACCTGCTCGACTCGCCAGAACCACCTGCCGATCACGCAAAAATCACCTGCCGGCTACGCCACAACCAGTTGGTGAACACTTTGGAATCACCTGCCAGGCTTGCTGGAACCACCTGCCAGTCATGCCAAAATCACCTGCCAACTACGCCAGAACCGCTTGGCGGACACTGCGGAAACACCTGTCGGGCCGGCTGGAACCACATCTCAGACGTGCCAGAAACGTGTTCATGAGATGCTGGAACCACACCCCGAACAGACGGATACCACCTGCCAGAACCGCCTGAACCACCTGCTGAGCACGCCTTAACCACCTGCTCGACTCACCGGTACCACCTCCCTGACACGCCAAAATCACCTGCTGGGTATGCCAGAACCACTTGGCGGACACTCCGGAATCATCTGCCGGACATGCCGGAACCAGCTCTCAGACACACCAGAACCAAGTGCCGGAGACGCCGGAAGCACCTGCCGAGCATGCCGGAGCCACCTGCTCGACTCGCCAGAAACACCTGCCGGACACGCCAAAATCACCTGCCGGGTATGCCAGAACCACCTGGCGGACACTACGGAATCACCTGCCGCGCATGCCGGAACCACCTCTCAGACGTGCCGGAAGCACGTGCCAGACACGCCGGAAACACCTACCGGACAGACCGGAACCACCTGCCAAGAACGCCGGAGCCACCTGTTCGACTCGCTGGAACCACCTGCCGGACAGGCCAATATCAACTGCTGGCTATGCCAGAACCACCTGTGGGACGGTCCGGAATCACCTGCCAGCCATGGCGGAACCACCTCTCAGACGTACCAGAACCACCTGCCAGAGAAGCTGGAAACACGTCCTGGACAGTCTGGAACCACCTGCCGGCCAAGCCTGAACCACCTGCCAAGCACAACGGAACAACCTGCCAGACACGCCAAAATCACCTGCGGGCTACGCCAGAACCACTTGGACGACTCTCCGGAATCATCTGCCGGACATGCTGGAACCAGCTCTCAGACACACCAGAACCAAGTGCCGGAGACGCCGGAAGCAACTGCCGAGCATTCCGGAGCGACCTGCTCGACTCGCCAGAAACACCTGCCGGACACGCCAAAATCACCTGCGTGTTATGCCAGAACCACTTGGAGGACTCTCTGGGATGACCTGCCGGGCATGTTGGAACCACCTCTCAGACGTGCCAGAAGCACTTGGCGGACAGTCCGGAATCACCTGTTGGGCATGCGCAACCACCTCTGAGACGTACCAGAACCACATGCCGTGCAGGCTGGAACCACCTACCGGACAGACCGGAATCACCTTTCGGGCATGCCGGAACCACCTGTCACATGTGCCAGAAACACGTGCCGGAGACGCCGGAAGCACCTGCCAAGCACGTTGGAACCACCTGCTCAACTCGCCTGAACCACCTGCCGGACACGCCAAAATCACCTGCCCGCTACACCAGCACCACTTCGGGGACAAGCCGGAATCACGTGAGGGGCATGCCGGCACAGCCTCTCAGACTGAACCTCGTGCCGGACACCACAGAACCACCTGCCGGACAGACCGGAACCACCTGCCGGACACGCCGGAACCACCGGCTCGACCCGCCGGAACGACCGCTGGACATGCAAAATCACCTGCCGGCTACGCCGGAAACACTTGGCGAACACTCCGGAATCACCTGCCGGGCATGCCGGAACCACCTCTCAGATATGCCAGAACCACGTGCCAATGACCCCGGAAGCACCTGCCGAGCACGCCGGAACCACCTGCTCGACTCGCCAGAACCACCTGCCGGACACGCAAAAATCACCTGCCGGCTACGCCACAACCAGTTGGGGAACACTTCGGAATCACCTGCCGGGCTTGCTGGAACCACCTGCCGGTCATGCCAAAATCACCTGCCAACTACGCCAGTACCACGTGGCGGACACTGTGGAAACACCTGTCGGGCCGGCCGGAATCACATCTCAGACGTGCCCGAACCATGTGCATGAGATTCGGGAACCACACCACGAACAGACGGAAAACACCTGCCAGACCCGTCTGAACAACCTGCCGAGCACGCCGGAGCCACCTGCTCGACTCGCCAGAACCACCTACCTGACATGCCCAAATCACCAGCCGGGTATGCCAGAACCACTTGGCGGACACTCCGGAATCATCTGCCGGACATGCCGGAACCAGCTCTCAGACACACCAGAACCACGTGCCGGAGATGCCGGAAGCACCTGCCGAGCATGCCGGAGCCAGCTGCTCGACTCGCCAGAAACACCTGCCGGACACGCCAAAATCACCTGCCGGGTACGCCAGAACCACCTGGCGGACACTCCGAAACCACCTGTCGAGCATGCCGGAACCACCTCTCAGACGTGCCGGAAGCACGTGCCGGACACGCCGGAATCACCTACCGGACAGACCGGAACCACCTGCCGAGCACGCCGGAGCCACCTGTTCGACTCGCTGGAACCACCTGCCGGACAGGCCAATATCAACTGCTGGCTATGCCAGAACCACCTGGGGGACGGTCCGGAATCACCTGCCAGCCATGGCGGAACCACCCGTCAGACTTATCAGAACCACCTGCCGGAGAAGCTGGAAACACGTCCTGGAAAGTCTGGAACCACCTGCCGGCCAAGCCTGAACCACCTGCCAAGCACAACGGAACAACCTGCCAGACACGCCAAAATCACCTGCGTGTTATGCCAGAACCACTTGGAGGACTCTCTGGGATGACCTGCCGGGCATGCCGGAACCACCTCTCAGACGTGCCAGAACCATGTGGCGGACAGTCCGGAATCACCTGTTGGGCATGCGCAACCACCTCTGAGACGTAGCAGAACCACATGCCGTGCAGGCTGGAACCACCTACCGGACAGACCGGAATCACCTTTCGGGCATGCCGGAACCACCTGTCAGATGTGCCAGAAACACGTGCCGGAGACGCCGGAAGCACCTGCCAAGCACGTTGGAACCACCTGCTCAACTCGCCTGAACCACCTGCCGGACATGCCAAAATCACCTGCCGACTATGCCAGAACCACTTGGCGAACACTCCGGAATCACTTGCCGGGCATGCAGGAACCACCTTTCAGACATGCCAGAACCCCGTGCCAATGACCCCGGAAGCACCAGCCGAGCACGCCGGAACCACCTGCTCGACTCGCCAGAACCACCTGCCGATCACGCAAAAATCACCTGCCGGCTACGCCACAACCAGTTGGTGAACACTTTGGAATCACCTGCCAGGCTTGCTGGAACCACCTGCCAGTCATGCCAAAATCACCTGCCAACTACGCCAGAACCGCTTGGCGGACACTGCGGAAACACCTGTCGGGCCGGCTGGAACCACATCTCAGACGTGCCAGAAACGTGTTCATGAGATGCTGGAACCACACCCCGAACAGACGGATACCACCTGCCAGAACCGCCTGAACCACCTGCTGAGCACGCCTTAACCACCTGCTCGACTCACCGGTACCACCTCCCTGACACGCCAAAATCACCTGCTGGGTATGCCAGAACCACTTTGCGGACACTCCGGAATCATCTGCCGGACATGCCGGAACCAGCTCTCAGACACACCAGAACCAAGTGCCGGAGACGCCGGAAGCACCTGCCGAGCATGCCGGAGCCACCTGCTCGACTCGCCAGAAACACCTGCCGGACACGCCAAAATCACCTGCCGGGTATGCCAGAACCACCTGGCGGACACTACGGAATCACCTGCCGCGCATGCCGGAACCACCTCTCAGACGTGCCGGAAGCACGTGCCAGACACGCCGGAAACACCTACCGGACAGACCGGAACCACCTGCCAAGAACGCCGGAGCCACCTGTTCGACTCGCTGGAACCACCTGCCGGACAGGCCAATATCAACTGCTGGCTATGCCAGAACCACCTGTGGGACGGTCCGGAATCACCTGCCAGCCATGGCGGAACCACCTCTCAGACGTACCAGAACCACCTGCCAGAGAAGCTGGAAACACGTCCTGGACAGTCTGGAACCACCTGCCGGCCAAGCCTGAACCACCTGCCAAGCACAACGGAACAACCTGCCAGACACGCCAAAATCACCTGCGGGCTACGCCAGAACCACTTGGACGACTCTCCGAAATGACCTGCCGGGCATGTTGGAACCACCTCTCAGACGTGCCAGAAGCACGTGGCGGACAGTCCGGAATCACCTGTTGGGCATACGCAACCACATCTGACACGGACCAGAACCACGTGCCGTGCACGCCGGAACCACCTACCGGACAGACCGGAATCAACTTTTGGGCATGCCGGAACCACCAGTCAGATGTGCCAGAAACACGTGCCGGAGACGCCGGAAGCACCTGCCAAGCACGTTGGAAGCACCTGCTCAACTCGCCTGAACCACCTGCCGGACACGGCAAAATCACATGCCCGCTACACCAGCACCACTTCGGGGACAAGCCGGAATCACGTGAGGGGCATGCCGGCACAGCCTCTCAGACTGAACCTCGTACCGGACACCACAGAACCACCTGCCGGACAGACCGGAACCACCTGCCGGACATGCCGGAACCACCGGCTCGACCCGCCGGAACGACCGCTGGACATGCAAAATCACCTGCCGGCTACGCCGGAAACACTTGGCGAACACTCCGGAATCACCTGCCGGGCATGCCGGAACCACCTCTCAGATATGCCAGAACCACGTGCCAATGACCCCGGAAGCACCTGCCGAGAACGCCGGAACCACCTGCTCGACTCGCCAGAACCACCTGCCGGACACGCAAAAATCACCTGCCGGCTACGCCACAACCAGTTGGGGAACACTTCGGAATCATCTGCCGGGCTTGCTGGAACCACCTGCCGGTCATGCCAAAATCACCTGCCAACTACGCCAGAACCGCTTGGCGGACACTGCGGAAACACCTGTCGGGCCGGCCGGAACCACATCTCAGACGTGCCCGAACCATGTGCATGACATTCTGGAACCACACCACGAACAGACGGAAAACACCTGCCAGACCCGTCTGAACAACCTGCCGAGCACGCCGGAGCCACCTGCTCGACTCGCCGGAACCAGCTACCTGACATGCCCAAATCACCAGCCGGGTATGCCAGAACCACTTGGCGGACACTCCGGAATCATCTGCCGGACATGCCGGAACCAGCTCTCAGACACACCAGAACCACGTGCCGGAGACGCCGGAAGCACCTGCCGAGCATGCCGGAGCCACCTGCTCGACTCGCCAGAAACACCTGCCGGACACGCCAAAATCACCTGCCGGGTACGCCAGAACCACCTGGCGGACACTCCGAAATCACCTGTCGCGCATGCCGCAACCAACTCTCAGACGTGCCGGAAGCACGTGCCGGACACGCCGGAATCACCTACCGGACAGACCGGAACCACCTGCCGAGCACGCCGGAGCCACCTATTCGACTCGCTGGAACCACCTGCCGGACAGGCCAATATCAACTGCTGGCTATGCCAGAACCACCTGGGGGACGGTCCGGAATCACCTGCCAGCCATGGCGGAACCACCTCTCAGACGTACCAGAACCACCTGCCGGAGAAGCTGGAAACACGTCCTGGACAGTCTGGAACCACCTGCCGGCCAAGCCTGAACCACCTGCCAAGCACAACGGAACAACCTGCCAGACACGCCAAAATCACCTGCGTGTTATGCCAGAACCACTTGGAGGACTCTCTGGGATGACCTGCCGGGCATGATGGAACCACCTCTCAGACGTGCCAGAACCATGTGGCGGACAGTCCGGAATCACCTGTTGGGCATGCGCAACCACCTCTCAGACGTACCAGAACCACATGCCGTGCAGGCTGGAACCACCTACCGGACAGACCGGAATCACCTTTCGGGCATGCCGCAACCACCTGTCAGATGTGCCAGAAACACGTGCCAGAGACGCCGGAAGCACCTGCCAAGCACGTTGGAACCACCTGCTCAACTCGCCTGAACCACCTGCCGGACATGCCAAAATCACCTGCCGACTATGCCAGAACCACTTGGCGAACACTCCGGAATCACTTGCCAGGCATGCAGGAACCACCTCTCAGACATGCCAGAACCCCGTGCCAATGACCCCGGAAGCACCAGCCGAGCACGCCGGAACCACCTGCTCGACTCGCCAGAACCACCTGCCGATCACGCAAAAATCACCTGCCGGCTACGCCACAACCAGTTGGTGAACACTTTGGAATCACCTGCCAGGCTTGCTGGAACCACCTGCCAGTCATGCCAAAATCACCTGCCAACTACGCCAGAACCGCTTGGCGGACACTGCGGAAACACCTGTCGGGCCGGCTGGAACCACATCTCAGACGTGCCAGAAACGTGTTCATGAGATGCTGGAACCACACCCCGAACAGACGGATACCACCTGCCAGAACTGCCTGAACCACATGCTGAGCACGCCGGAACCACCTGCTCGACTCACCGGTACCACCTCCCTGACACGCCAAAATCACCTGCTGCCTATGCCAGAACCACTTGGCGGACACTCCGGAATCATCTGCCGGACATGCCGGAACCAGCTCTCAGACACACCTGAACCAAGTGCCGGAGACGCCGGAAGCACCTGCCGAGCATGCCGGAGCCACCTGCTCGACTCGCCAGTAACACCTGCCGGACACGCCAAAATCACCTGCCGGGTATGCCAGAACCACCTGGCGGACACTACGGAATCACCTGCCGCGCATGCCGGAACCACCTCTCAGACGTGCCGGAAGTACGTGCCAGACACGCCGGAAACACCTACCGGACAGACCGGAACCACCTGCCGAGCACGCCGGAGCCACCTGTTCGACTCGCTGGAACCACCTGCCGGACAGGCCAATATCAACTGCTGGCTATGGCAGAACCACCTGGGGGACAGTCCGGGATCACCTGCCAGCCATGGCGGAACCACCTCTCAGACGTACCAGAACCACCTGCCGGAGAAGCTGGAAACACGTCCTGGACAGACTGGAACCACGTGACGGCCATGCCTGAACCACCTGCTGAGCACCTCGGAACCACCTGCCGGACACGCCAAAATCACCTGCGGGCTACGCCACAACCACTTGGACGACTCTCCGAAATGACCTGCCGAGCATGTTGGAACCACCTCTCAGACGTGCCAGAAGCACGTGGCTGACAGTCCGGAATCACCTGTTGGGCATACGCAACCACCTCTGACACGTACCAGAACCACGTGCCGTGCACGCCGGAACCACCTACCGGACAGACCGGAATCAACTTTTGGGCATGCCGGAACCACCAGTCAGATGTGCCAGAAACACGTGCCGGAGACGCCGGAAGCACCTGCCGAGCACGTCGCAACCACCTGCTCAACTCGCCTGAACCACCTGCCGGACACGCCAAAATCACCTGCCCGCTACACCAGCCCCACTTCGGGGACAAGCCGGAATCACGTGAGGGGCATGCCGGCACAGCCTCTCAGACTGAACCTCGTGCCGGACACCACAGAACCACCTGCCGGACAGACCGGAACCACCTGCCGGACACGCCGGAACCACCGGCTCGACCCGCCGGAACGACCGCTGGACATGCAAAATCACCTGCCGGCTACGCCGGAAACACTTGGCGAACACTCCGGAATCACCTGCCGGGCATGCCGGAACCACCTCTCAGATATGCCAGAACCACGTGCCAATGACCCCGGAAGCACCTGCCAAGCACGCCGGAACCACCTGCTCGACTCGCCAGAACCACCTGCCGGACACGCAAAAATCACCTGCCAGCTACGCCACAACCAGTTGGGGAACACTTCGGAATCACCTGCCGGGCTTGCTGGAACCACCTGCCGGTCATGCCAAAATCACCTGCCAACTACGCCAGTACCACTTGGCGGACACTGTGGAAACACCTGTCGGGCCGGCCGGAACCACATCTCAGACGTGCCAGAACCATGTGCATGAGATGCTGGAACCACACCCCGAACAGACGGAAAACACCTGCCAGACCCGTCTGAACAACCTGCCGAGCACGCCGGAGCCACCTGCTCGACTCGCCGGAACCACCTACCTGACATGCCCAAATCACCAGCCGGGTATGCCAGAACCACTTGGCGGACACTCCGGAATCATCTGCCGGACATGCCGGAACCAGCTCTCAGACACACCAGAACCACGTGTCGGAGACGCCGGAAGCACCTGCCGAGCATGCCGGAGCCACCTGCTCGACTCGCCAGAAACACCTGCCGGACACGCCAAAATCACCTGCCGGGTACGCCAGAACCACCTGGCGGACACTCCGAAATCACCTGTCGCGCATGCCGGAACCACCTCTCAGACGTGCCGGAAGCACGTGCCGGACACGCCGGAATCACCTACCGGACAGACCGGAACCACCTGCCGAGCACGCCGGAGCCACCTGTTCGACTCGCTGGAACCACCTGCCGGACAGGCCAATATCAACTGCTGGCTATGCCAGAACCACCTGGGGGACGGTCCGGAATCACCTGCCAGCCATGGCGGAACCACCTCTCAGACGTACCAGAACCACCTGCCGGAGAAGCTGGAAACACGTCCTGGACAGTCTGGAACCACCTGCCGGCCAAGCCTGAACCACCTGCCAAGCACAACGGAACAACCTGCCAGACACGCCAAAATCACCTGCGGGCTACGCCAGAACCACTTGGACGACTCTCCGGAATCATCTGCCGGACATGCCGGAACCAGCTCTCAGACACACCAGAACCAAGTGCCGGAGACGCCGGAAGCAACTGCCGAGCATTCCGGAGCGACCTGCTCGACTTGCCAGAAACACCTGCCGGACATGCCAAAATCACCTGCGTGTTATGCCAGAACCACTTGGAGGACTCTCTGGGATGACCTGCCGGGCATGTTGGAACCACCTCTCAGACGTGCCAGAAGCACTTGGCGGACAGTCCGGAATCACCTGTTGGGCATGCGCAACCACCTCTGAGACGTACCAGAACCACATGCCGTGCAGGCTGGAACCACCTGCCGGCCAAGCCTGAACCACCTGCCAAGCACAACGGAACAACCTGCCAGACACGCCAAAATCACCTGCGTGTTATGCCAGAACCACTTGGAGGACTCTCTGGGATGACCTGCCGGGCATGCCGGAACCACCTCTCAGACGTGCCAGAACCATGTGGCGGACAGTCCGGAATCACCTGTTGGGCATGCGCAACCACCTCTGAGACGTACCAGAGCCACATGCCGTGCATGCTGGAACCACCTACCGGACAGACCGGAATCACCTTTCGGGCATGCCGGAACCACCTGTCAGATGTGCCAGAAACACGTGCCGGAGACGCCGGAAGCACCTGCCAAGCACGTTGGAACCACCTGCTCAACTCGCCTGAACCACCTGCCGGACATGCCAAAATCACCTGCCGACTATGCCAGAACCACTTGGCGAACACTCCGGAATCACTTGCCGGGCATGCAGGAACCACCTCTCAGACATGCCAGAACCCCGTGCCAATGACCCCGGAAGCACCAGCCGAGCACGCCGGAACCACCTGCTCGACTCGCCAGAACCACCTGCCGATCACGCAAAAATCACCTGCCGGCTACGCCACAACCAGTTGGTGAACACTTTGGAATCACCTGCCAGGCTTGCTGGAACCACCTGCCAGTCATGCCAAAATCACCTGCCAACTACGCCAGAACCGCTTGGCGGACACTGCGGAAACACCTGTCGGGCCGGCTGGAACCACATCTCAGACGTGCCAGAAACGTGTTCATGAGATGCTGGAACCACACCCCGAACAGACGGATACCACCTGCCAGAACCGCCTGAACCACCTGCTGAGCACGCCTTAACCACCTGCTCGACTCACCGGTACCACCTCCCTGACACGCCAAAATCACCTGCTGGGTATGCCAGAACCACTTGGCGGACACTCCGGAATCATCTGCCGGACATGCCGGAACCACCTCTCAGACACACCAGAACCAAGTGCCGGAGACGCCGGAAGCACCTGCCGAGCATGCCGGAACCACCTGCTCGACTCGCCAGAAACACCTGCCGGACACGCCAAAATCACCTGCCGGGTATGCCAGAACCACCTGGCGGACACTACGGAATCACCTGCCGCGCATGCCGGAACCACCTCTCAGACGTGCCGGAAGCACGTGCCAGACACGCCGGAAACACCTACCGGACAGACCGGAACCACCTGCCAAGAACGCCGGAGCCACCTGTTCGACTCGCTGGAACCACCTGCCGGACAGGCCAATATCAACTGCTGGCTATGCCAGAACCACCTGTGGGACGGTCCGGAATCACCTGCCAGCCATGGCGGAACCACCTCTCAGACGTACCAGAACCACCTGCCAGAGAAGCTGGAAACACGTCCTGGACAGTCTGGAACCACCTGCCGGCCAAGCCTGAACCACCTGCCAAGCACAACGGAACAACCTGCCAGACACGCCAAAATCACCTGCGGGCTACGCCAGAACCACTTGGACGACTCTCCGGAATCATCTGCCGGACATGCCGGAACCAGCTCTCAGACACGCCAGAACCAAGTGCCGGAGACGCCGGAAGCAACTGCCGAGCATTCCGGAGCGACCTGCTCGACTCGCCAGAAACACCTGCCGGACATGCCAAAATCAACTGCTTGTTATGCCAGAACCACTTGGAGGACGCTCTGGAATGACCTGCCGGGCATGTTGGAACCACCTCTCAGACGTGCCAGAAGCACTTGGCGGACAGTCCGGAATCACCTGTTGGGCATGCGCAACCACCTCTGAGACGTACCAGAACCACATGCCGTGCAGGCTGGAACCACCTGCCGGCCAAGCCTGAACCACCTGCCAAGCACAACGGAACAACCTGCCAGACACGCCAAAATCACCTGCGTGTTATGCCAGAACCACTTGGAGGACTCTCTGGGATGACCTGCCGGGCATGTTGGAACCACCTCTCAGACGTGCCAGAACCATGTGGCGGACAGTCCGGAATCACCTGTTGGGCATGCGCAACCACCTCTGAGACGTAGCAGAACCACATGCCGTGCAGGCTGGAACCACCTACCGGACAGACCGGAATCACCTTTCGGGCATGCCGGAACCACCTGTCAGATGTGCCAGAAACACGTGCCGGAGACGCCGGAAGCACCTGCCAAGCACGTTGGAACCACCTGCTCAACTCGCCTGAACCACCTGCCGGACATGCCAAAATCACCTGCCGGCTACGCCAGAAACACTTGGCGAACACTCCGGAATCACCTGCCGGGCATGCCGGAACCACCTCTCAGATATGCCAGAACCACGTGCCAATGACCCCGGAAGCACCTGCCGAGCACGCCGGAACCACCTGCTCGACTCGCCAGAACCACCTGCCGGACACGCAAAAATCACCTGCCGGCTACGCCACAACCAGTTGGGGAACACTTTGGAATCACCTGCCGGGCTTGCTGGAACCACCTGCCGGTCATGCCAAAATCACCTGCCAACTACGCCAGTACCACTTGGCGGACACTGTGGAAACACCTGTCGGGCCGGCCGGAATCACATCTCAGACGTGCCCGAACCATGTGCATGAGATTCGGGAACCACACCACGAACAGACGGAAAACACCTGCCAGACCCGTCTGAACAACCTGCCGAGCACGCCGGAGCCACCTGCTCGACTCGCCAGAACCACCTACCTGACATGCCCAAATCACCAGCCGGGTATGCCAGAACCACTTGGCGGACACTCCGGAATCATCTGCCGGACATGCCGGAACCAGCTCTCAGACACACCAGAACCACGTGCCGGAGACGCCGGAAGCACCTGCCGAGCATGCCGGAGCCAGCTGCTCGACTCGCCAGAAACACCTGCCGGACACGCCAAAATCACCTGCCGGGTACGCCAGAACCACCTGGCGGACACTCCGAAACCACCTGTCGAGCATGCCGGAACCACCTCTCAGACGTGCCGGAAGCACGTG
>NW_027227362.1:0-21955 GCF_037783145.1 Equus przewalskii | reverse complement strand
GCCGGAAGCACGTGCCGGACACGCCGGAATCACCTACCGGACAGACCGGAACCACCTTCCGAGCACGCCGGAGCCACCTGTTCGACTCGCTGAAACCACCTGCCGGACAGGCCAATATCAACTGCTGGCTATGCCAGAACCACCTGGGGGCGGTCCGGCATCACCTGCCAGCCATGGCGCGCAACCACCTCTCACACGTACCAGAACCACCTGCCGGAGAAGCTGGAAACACGTCCTGGACAGACTGGAACCACGTGACGGCCATGCCTGAACCACCTGCCGAGCACGGCGGAACCACCTGCCGGACACGCCAAAATCACCTGCGGGCTACGCCAGAACCACTTGGACGACTCTCCGAAATGACCTGCCGGGCATGTTGGAACCACCTCTCAGACGTGCCAGAAGCACGTGGCGGACAGTCCAGAATCACCTGTTGGGCATACGCAACCACCTCTGACACGTACCAGAACCACGTGCCGTGCACGCCGGAACCACCTACCGGACAGACCGGAATCAACTTTTGGGCATGCCGGAACCACCAGTCAGATGTGCCAGAAACACGTGCCGGAGACGCCGGAAGCACCTGCCGAGCACGTCGCAACCACCTGCTCAACTCGCCTGAACCACCTGCCGGACACGCCAAAATCACCTGCCCGCTACACCAGCACCACTTCGGGGACAAGCCGGAATCACGTGAGGGTCATGCCGGCACAGCCTCTCAGACTGAACCTCGTGCCGGACACCACAGAACCACCTGCCGGACAGACCGGAACCACCTGCCGGACACGCCGGAACCACCGGCTCGACCCGCCGGAACGACCGCTGGACATGCAAAATCACCTGCCGGCTACGCCGGAAACACTTGGCGAACACTCCGGAATCACCTGCCGGGCATGCCGGAACCACCTCTCAGATATGCCAGATCCACGTGCCAATGACCCCGGAAGCACCTGCCGAGCACACAGGAACCACCAGATCGACTCGCCAGAACCACTTGCCGGACACGCAAAAATCACCTGCCGGCTACGCCACAACCAGTTGGGGAACACTTCGGAATCACCTGCCGGGCTTGCTGGAACCACCTGCCGGTCATGCCAAAATCACCTGCCGACTATGCCAGAACCACTTGGCGAACACTCCGGAATCACTTGCCGGGCATGCAGGAACCACCTCTCAGACATGCCAGAACCCCGTGCCAATGACCCCGGAAGCACCAGCCGAGCACGCCGGAACCACCTGCTCGACTCGCCAGAACCACCTGCCGATCACGCAAAAATCACCTGCCGGCTACGCCACAACCAGTTGGTGAACACTTTGGAATCACCTGCCAGGCTTGCTGGAACCACCTGCCAGTCATGCCAAAATCACCTGCCAACTACGCCAGAACCGCTTGGCGGACACTGCGGAAACACCTGTCGGGCCGGCTGGAACCACATCTCAGACGTGCCAGAAACGTGTTCATGAGATGCTGGAACCACACCCCGAACAGACGGATACCACCTGCCAGAACCGCCTGAACCACCGGCTGAGCACGCCGGAACCACCTGCTCGACTCACCGGTACCACCTCCCTGACACGCCAAAATCACCTGCTGGGTATGCCAGAACCACTTGGCGGACACTCCGGAATCATCTGCCGGACATGCCGGAACCAGCTCTCAGACACACCAGAACCAAGTGCCGGAGACGCCGGAAGCACCTGCCGAGCATGCCGGAGCCACCTGCTCGACTCGCCAGAAACACCTGCCGGACACGCCAAAATCACCTGCTGGGTATGCCAGAACCACCTGGCGGACACTCCGGAATCACCTGCCGCGCATGCCGGAACCACCTCTCAGACGTGCCGGAAGCACGTGCCAGACACGCCGGAAACACCTACCGGACAGACCGGAACCACCTGCCAAGAACGCCGGAGCCACCTGTTCGACTCGCTGGAACCACCTGCCGGAGAGGCCAATATCAACTGCTGGCTATGCCAGAACCACCTGGGGGACAGTCCGGGATCACCTGCCAGCCATGGCGGAACCACCTCTCAGACGTACCAGAACCACCTGCCGGAGAAGCTGGAAACACGTCCTGGACAGACTGGAACCACGTGACGGCCATGCCTGAACCACCTGCCGAGCACGGCGGAACCACCTGCCGGACACGCCAAAATCACCCGCGGGCTTCGCCAGAACCACTTGGACGACTCTCCGAAATGACCTGCCGGGCATGTTGGAACCACCTCTCAGACGTGCCAGAAGCACGTGGCGGACAGTCCGGAATCACCTGTTGGGCATACGCAACCACCTCTGAGACGTACCAGAACCACGTGCCGTGCACGCCGGAACCACCTACCGGACAGACCGGAATCAACTTTTGGGCATGCCGGAACCACCAGTCAGATGTGCCAGAAACACGTGCCGGAGACGCCGGAAGCACCTGCCGAGCACGTCGCAACCACCTGCTCAACTCGCCTGAACCACCTGCGGGACACGCCAAAATCACCTGCCCGCTACACCAGCACCACTTCAGGGACAAGCCGGAATCACGTGAGGGGCATGCCGGCACAGCCTCTCAGACTGAACCTCGTGCCGGACACCACAGAACCACCTGCCGGACAGACCGGAACCACCTGCAGGACACGCCGGAACCACCGGCTCGACCCGCCGGAACGACCGCTGGACATGCAAAATCACCTGCCGGCTACGCCGGAAACACTTGGCGAACACTCCGGAATCACCTGCCGGGCATGCCGGAACCACCTCTCAGATATGCCAGAACCACGTGCCAATGACCCCGGAAGCACCTGCCGAGCACGCCGGAACCACCTGCTCGACTCGCCAGAACCACCTGCCGGACACGCAGAAATCACCTGCCGGCTACGCCACAACCAGTTGGGGAACACTTCGGAATCACCTGCCGGGCTTGCTGGAACCACCTGCCGGTCATGCCAAAATCACCTGCCAACTACGCCAGTACCACTTGGCGGACACTGTGGAAACACCTGTCGGGCCGGCCGGAACCACATCTCAGACGTGCCAGAACCATGTGCATGAGATGCTGGAACCACACCCCGAACAGACGGAAAACACCTGCCAGACCCGTCTGAGCAACCTGCCGAGCACGCCGGAGCCACCTGCTCGACTCGCCGGAACCACCTACCTGACATGCCCAAATCACCAGCCGGGTATGCCAGAACCACTTGGCGGACACTCCGGAATCCTCTGCCGGACATGCCGGAACCAGCTCTGAGACACACCAGAACCACGTGCCGGAGACGCCGGAAGCACCTGCCGAGCATGCCGGAGCCACCTGCTCGACTCGCCAGAAACACCTGCCGGACACGCCAAAATCACCTGCCGGGTACGCCAGAACCACCTGGCGGACACTCCGAAACCACCTGTCGCGCATGCCGGAACCACCTCTCAGACGTGCCGGAAGCACGTGCCGGACACGCCGGAATCACCTACCGGACAGACCGGAACCACCTGCCGAGCACGCCGGAGCCACCTGTTCGACTCGCTGAAACCACCTGCCGGACAGGCCAATATCAACTGCTGGCTATGCCAGAACCACCTGGGGGACGGTCCGGAATCACCTGCCAGCCATGGCGGAACCACCTCTCAGACGTACCAGAACCACCTGCCGGAGAAGCTGGAAACACGTCCTGGACAGTCTGGAACCACCTGCCGGTCAAGCCTGAACCACCTGCCAAGCACAACGGAACAACCTGCCAGACACGCCAAAATCACCTGCGTGTTATGCCAGAACCACTTGGAGGACTCTCTGGGATGACCTGCCGGGCATGCCGGAACCACCTCTCAGACGTGCCAGAACCATGTGGCGGACAGTCCGGAATCACCTGTTGGGCATGCGCAACCACCTCTGAGACGTACCAGAACCACATGCCGTGCAGGCTGGAACCACCTACCGGACAGACCGGAATCACCTTTCGGGCATGCCGGAACCACCTGTCAGATGTGCCAGAAACACGTGCCGGAGACGCCGGAAGCACCTGCCAAGCACGTTGGAACCACCTGCTCAACTCGCCTGAACCACCTGCCGGACATGCCAAAATCACCTGCCGACTATGCCAGAACCACTTGGCGAACACTCCGGAATCACTTGCCGGGCATGCAGGAACCACCTCTCAGACATGCCAGAACCCCGTGCCAATGACCCCGGAAGCACCAGCCGAGCACGCCGGAACCACCTGCTCGACTCGCCAGAACCACCTGCCGATCACGCAAAAATCACCTGCCGGCTACGCCACAACCAGTTGGTGAACACTTTGGAATCACCTGCCAGGCTTGCTGGAACCACCTGCCAGTCATGCCAAAATCACCTGCCAACTACGCCAGAACCGCTTGGCGGACACTGCGGAAACACCTGTCGGGCCGGCTGGAACCACATCTCAGACGTGCCAGAAACGTGTTCATGAGATGCTGGAACCACACCCCGAACAGACGGATACCACCTGCCAGAACCGCCTGAACCACCTGCTGAGCACGCCGGAACCACCTGCTCGACTCACCGGTACCACCTCCCTGACACGCCAAAATCACCTGCTGGGTATGCCAGAACCACTTGGCGGACACTCCGGAATCATCTGCCGGACATGCCGGAACCAGCTCTCAGACACACCAGAACCAAGTGCCGGAGACGCCGGAAGCACCTGCCGAGCATGCCGGAGCCACCTGCTCGACTCGCCAGAAACACCTGCCGGACACGCCAAAATCACCTGCCGGGTATGCCAGAACCACCTGGCGGACACTACGGAATCACCTGCCGCGCATGCCAGAACCACCTCTCAGACGTGCCGGAAGCACGTGCCGGACACGCCGGAAACACCTACCGGACAGACCGGAACCACCTGCCAAGAACGCCGGAGCCACCTGTTCGACTCGCTGGAACCACCTGCCGGACAGGCCAATATCAACTGCGGGCTATGCCAGAACCACCTGGGGGACAGTCCGGGATCACCTGCCAGCCATGGCGGAACCACCTCTCAGACGTACCAGAACCACCTGCCGGAGAAGCTGGAAACACGTCCTGGACAGACTGGAACCACGTGACGGCCATGCCTGAACCACCTGCGGAGCACGGCGGAACCACCTGCCGGACACGCCAAAATCACCTGCGGGCTACGCCAGAACCACTTGGACGACTCTCCGAAATGACCTGCCGGGCATGTTGGAACCACCTCTCAGACGTGCCAGAAGCACGTGGCGGACAGTCCGGAATCACCTGTTGGGCATACGCAACCACCTCTGACCCGTACCAGAACCACGTGCCGTGCACGCCGGAACCACCTACCGGACAGACCGGAATCAACTTTTGGGCATGCCGGAACCACCAGTCAGATGTGCCAGAAACACGTGCCGGAGACGCCGGAAGCACCTGCCGAGCACGTCGCAACCACCTGCTCAACTCGCCTGAACCACCTGCCGGACACGCCAAAATCACCTGCCCGCTACACGAGCACCACATCGGGGACAAGCCGGAATCACGTGAGGGGCATGCCGGCACAGCCTCTCAGACTGAACCTCGTGCCGGACACCACAGAACCACCTGCCGGACAGACCGGAAACACCTGCCGGACACGCCGGAACCACCGCCTCGACCCGCCGGAACGACCGCTGGACATGCAAAATCACCTGCCGGCTACGCCGGAAACACTTGGCGAACACTCCGGAATCACCTGCCGGGCATGCCGGAACCACCTCTCAGATATGCCAGATCCACGTGCCAATGACCCCGGAAGCACCTGCCGAGCACGCCGGAACCACCTGCTCGACTCGCCAGAACCACCTGCCGGACACGCAAAAATCACCTGCCGGCTACGCCACAACCAGTTGGGGAACACTTCGGAATCACCTGCCGGGCTTGCTGGAACCACCTGCCGGTCATGCCAAAATCACCTGCCAACTACGCCAGTACCACTTGGCGGACACTGTGGAAACACCTGTCGGGCCGGCCGGAACCACATCTCAGACGTGCCAGAACCATGTGCATGAGATGCTGGAACCACACCCCGAACAGACGGAAAACACCTGCCAGACCCGTCTGAACAACCTGCCGAGCACGCCGGAGCCACCTGCTCGACTCGCCGGAACCACCTACCTGACATGCACAAATCACCAGCCGGGTATGCCAGAACCACTTGGCGGACACTCCGGAATCATCTGCCGGACATGCCGGAACCAGCTCTCAGACACACCAGAACCACGTGCCGGAGACGCCGGAAGCACCTGCCGAGCATGCCGGAGCCACCTGCTCGACTCGCCAGAAACACCTGCCGGACACGCCAAAATCACCTGCCGGGTACGCCAGAACCACCTGGCGGACACTCCGAAACCACCTGTCGCGCATGCCGGAACCACCTCTCAGACGTGCCGGAAGCACGTGCCGGACACGCCGGAATCACCTACCGGACAGACCGGAACCACCTGCCGAGCACGCCGGAGCCACCTGTTCGACTCGCTGGAACCACCTGCCGGACAGGCCAATATCAACTGCTGGCTATGCCAGAACCACCTGGGGGACGGTCCGGAATCACCTGCCAGCCATGGCGGAACCACCTCTCAGACGTACCAGAACCACCTGCCGGAGAAGCTGGAAACACGCCCTGGACAGTCTGGAACCACCTGCCGGCCAAGCCTGAACCACCTGCCAAGCACAACGGAACAACCTGCCAGACACGCCAAAATCACCTGCGTGTTATGCCAGAACCACTTGGAGGACTCTCTGGGATGACCTGCCGGGCATGCCGGAACCACCTCTCAGACGTGCCAGAACCATGTGGCGGACAGTCCGGAATCACCTGTTGGGCATGCGCAACCACCTCTGAGACGTACCAGAACCACATGCCGTGCAGGCTGGAACCACCTACCGGACAGACCGGAATCACCTTTCGGGCATGCCGGAACCACCTGTCAGATGTGCCAGAAACACGTGCCGGAGACGCCGGAAGCACCTGCCAAGCACGTTGGAACCACCTGCTCAACTCGCCTGAACCACCTGCCGGACATGCCAAAATCACCTGCCGACTATGCCAGAACCACTTGGCGAACACTCCGGAATCACTTGCCGGGCATGCAGGAACCACCTCTCAGACATGCCAGAACCCCGTGCCAATGACCCCGGAAGCACCAGCCGAGCACGCCGGAACCACCTGCTCGACTCGCCAGAACCACCTGCCGATCACGCAAAAATCACCTGCCGGCTACGCCACAACCAGTTGGTGAACACTTTGGAATCACCTGCCAGGCTTGCTGGAACCACCTGCCAGTCATGCCAAAATCACCTGCCAACTACGCCAGAACCGCTTGGCGGACACTGCGGAAACACCTGTCGGGCCGGCTGGAACCACATCTCAGACGTGCCAGAAACGTGTTCATGAGATGCTGGAACCACACCCCGAACAGACGGATACCACCTGCCAGAACCGCCTGAACCACCTGCTGAGCACGCCGGAACCACCTGCTCGACTCACCGGTACCACCTCCCTGACACGCCAAAATCACCTGCTGGGTATGCCAGAACCACTTGGCGGACACTCCGGAATCATCTGCCGGACATGCCGGAACCAGCTCTCAGACACACCAGAACCAAGTGCCGGAGACGCCGGAAGCACCTGCCGAGCATGCCGGAGCCACCTGCTCGACTCGCCAGAAACACCTGCCGGACACGCCAAAATCACCTGCCGGGTATGCCAGAACCACCTGGCGGACACTCCGGAATCACCTGCCGCGCATGCCGGAACCACCTCTCAGACGTGCCGGAAGCACGTGCCAGACACGCCGGAAACACCTACCGGACAGACCGGAACCACCTGCCAAGAACGCCGGAGCCACCTGTTCGACTCGCTGGAACCACCTGCCGGACAGGCCAATATCAACTGCTGGCTATGCCAGAACCACCTGGGGGACAGTCCGGGATCACCTGCCAGCCATGGCGGAACCACCTCTCAGACGTACCAGAACCACCTGCCGGAGAAGCTGGAAACACGTCCTGGACAGACTGGAACCACGTGACGGCCATGCCTGAACCACCTGCCGAGCACGGCGGAACCACCTGCCGGACACGCCAAAATCACCTGCGGGCTACGCCAGAACCACTTGGACGACTCTCCGAAATGACCTGCCGGGCATGTTGGAACCACCTCTCAGACGTGCCAGAAGCACGTGGCGGACAGTCCGGAATCACCTGTTGGGCATACGCAACCACCTCTGACACGTACCAGAACCACGTGCCGTGCACGCCGGAACCACCTACCGGACAGACCGGAATCAACTTTTGGGCATGCCGGAACCACCAGTCAGATGTGCCAGAAACACGTGCCGGAGACGCCGGAAGCACCTGCCGAGCACGTCGCAACCACCTGCTCAACTCGCCTGAACCACCTGCGGGACACGCCAAAATCACCTGCCCGCTACACCAGCACCACTTCAGGGACAAGCCGGAATCACGTGAGGGGCATGCCGGCACAGCCTCTCAGACTGAACCTCGTGCCGGACACCACAGAACCACCTGCCGGACAGACCGGAACCACCTGCCGGACACGCCGGAACCACCGGCTCGACCCGCCGGAACGACCGCTGGACATGCAAAATCACCTGCCGGCTACGCCGGAAACACTTGGCGAACACTCCGGAATCACCTGCCGGGCATGCCGGAACCACCTCTCAGATATGCCAGAACCACGTGCCAATGACCCCGGAAGCACCTGCCGAGCACGCCGGAACCACCTGCTCGACTCGCCAGAACCACCTGCCGGACACGCAGAAATCACCTGCCGGCTACGCCACAACCAGTTGGGGAACACTTCGGAATCACCTGCCGGGCTTGCTGGAACCACCTGCCGGTCATGCCAAAATCACCTGCCAACTACGCCAGTACCACTTGGCGGACACTGTGGAAACACCTGTCGGGCCGGCCGGAACCACATCTCAGACGTGCCAGAACCATGTGCATGAGATGCTGGAACCACACCCCGAACAGACGGAAAACACCTGCCAGACCCGTCTGAACAACCTGCCGAGCACGCCGGAGCCACCTGCTCGACTCGCCGGAACCACCTACCTGACATGCCCAAATCACCAGCCGGGTATGCCAGAACCACTTGGCGGACACTCCGGAATCATCTGCCGGACATGCCGGAACCAGCTCTCAGACACACCAGAACCACGTGCCGGAGACGCCGGAAGCACCTGCCGAGCATGCCGGAGCCACCTGCTCGACTCGCCAGAAACACCTGCCGGACACGCCAAAATCACCTGCCGGGTACGCCAGAACCACCTGGCGGACACTCCGAAACCACCTGTCGCGCATGCCGGAACCACCTCTCAGACGTGCCGGAAGCACGTGCCGGACACGCCGGAATCACCTACCGGACAGACCGGAACCACCTGCCGAGCACGCCGGAGCCACCTGTTCGACTCGCTGGAACCACCTGCCGGACAGGCCAATATCAACTGCTGGCTATGCCAGAACCACCTGGGGGACGGTCCGGAATCACCTGCCAGCCATGGCGGAACCACCTCTCAGACGTACCAGAACCACCTGCCGGAGAAGCTGGAAACACGTCCTGGACAGTCTGGAACCACCTGCCGGCCAAGCCTGAACCACCTGCCAAGCACAACGGAACAACCTGCCAGACACGCCAAAATCACCTGCGTGTTATGCCAGAACCACTTGGAGGACTCTCTGGGATGACCTGCCGGGCATGCCGGAACCACCTCTCAGACGTGCCAGAACCATGTGGCGGACAGTCCGGAATCACCTGTTGGGCATGCGCAACCACCTCTGAGACGTACCAGAACCACATGCCGTGCAGGCTGGAACCACCTACCGGACAGACCGGAATCACCTTTCGGGCATGCCGGAACCACCTGTCAGATGTGCCAGAAACACGTGCCGGAGACGCCGGAAGCACCTGCCAAGCACGTTGGAACCACCTGCTCAACTCGCCTGAACCACCTGCCGGACATGCCAAAATCACCTGCCGACTATGCCAGAACCACTTGGCGAACACTCCGGAATCACTTGCCGGGCATGCAGGAACCACCTCTCAGACATGCCAGAACCCCGTGCCAATGACCCCGGAAGCACCAGCCGAGCACGCCGGAACCACCTGCTCGACTCGCCAGAACCACCTGCCGATCACGCAAAAATCACCTGCCGGCTACGCCACAACCAGTTGGTGAACACTTTGGAATCACCTGCCAGGCTTGCTGGAACCACCTGCCAGTCATGCCAAAATCACCTGCCAACTACGCCAGAACCGCTTGGCGGACACTGCGGAAACACCTGTCGGGCCGGCTGGAACCACATCTCAGACGTGCCAGAAACGTGTTCATGAGATGCTGGAACCACACCCCGAACAGACGGATACCACCTGCCAGAACCGCCTGAACCACCTGCTGAGCACGCCGGAACCACCTGCTCGACTCACCGGTACCACCTCCCTGACACGCCAAAATCACCTGCTGGGTACGCCAGAACCACTTGGCGGACACTCCGGAATCATCTGCCGGACATGCCGGAACCAGCTCTCAGACACACCAGAACCAAGTGCCGGAGACGCCGGAAGCACCTGCCGAGCATGCCGGAGCCACCTGCTCGACTCGCCAGAAACACCTGCCGGACACGCCAAAATCACCTGCCGGGTACGCCAGAACCACCTGGCGGACACTACGGAATCACCTGCCGCGCATGCCAGAACCACCTCTCAGACGTGCCGGAAGCACGTGCCGGACACGCCGGAAACACCTACCGGACAGACCGGAACCACCTGCCAAGAACGCCGGAGCCACCTGTTCGACTCGCTGGAACCACCTGCCGGACAGGCCAATATCAACTGCTGGCTATGCCAGAACCACCTGGGGGACAGTCCGGGATCACCTGCCAGCCATGGCGGAACCACCTCTCAGACGTACCAGAACCACCTGCCGGAGAAGCTGGAAACAAGTCCTGGAGAGACTGGAACCACGTGACGGCCATGCCTGAACAACCTGCCGAGCACGGCGGAACCACCTGCCGGACACGCCAAAATCACCTGCCCTCTACACCAGCACCACTTCGGGGACAAGACGGAATCACGTGAGGGGCATGCCGGGACAGCCTCTCAGACTGAACCTCGTGCCGGACACCACAGAACCACCTGCCGGACAGACCGGAACCACCTGCCGGACACGCCAAAATCACCTGCGGGCTACGCCAGAACCACTTGGACGACTCTCCGAAATGACCTGCCGGGCATGTTGGAACCACCTCTCAGACGTGCCAGAAGCACGTGGCGGACAGTCCGGAATCACCTGTTGGGCATACGCAACCACCTCTGACACGTACCAGAACCACGTGCCGTGCACGCCGGAACCACCTACCGGACAGACCGGAATCAACTTTTGGGCATGCCGGAACCACCAGTCAGATGTGCCAGAAACACGTGCCGGAGACGCCGGAAGCACCTGCCGAGCACGTCGCAACCACCTGCTCAACTCGCCTGAACCACCTGCCGGACATGCCAAAATCACCTGCCGACTATGCCAGAACCACTTGGCGAACACTCCGGAATCACTTGCCGGGCATGCAGGAACCACCTCTCAGACATGCCAGAACCCCGTGCCAATGACCCCGGAAGCACCAGCCGAGCACGCCGGAACCACCTGCTCGACTCGCCAGAACCACCTGCCGATCACGCAAAAATCACCTGCCGGCTACGCCACAACCAGTTGGTGAACACTTTGGAATCACCTGCCAGGCTTGCTGGAACCACCTGCCAGTCATGCCAAAATCACCTGCCAACTACGCCAGAACCGCTTGGCGGACACTGCGGAAACACCTGTCGGGCCGGCTGGAACCACATCTCAGACGTGCCAGAAACGTGTTCATGAGATGCTGGAACCACACCCCGAACAGACGGATACCACCTGCCAGAACCGCCTGAACCACCTGCTGAGCACGCCGGAACCACCTGCTCGACTCACCGGTACCACCTCCCTGACACGCCAAAATCACCTGCTGGGTATGCCAGAACCACTTGGCGGACACTCCGGAATCATCTGCCGGACATGCCGGAACCAGCTCTCAGACACACCAGAACCAAGTGCCGGAGACGCCGGAAGCACCTGCCGAGCATGCCGGAGCCACCTGCTCGACTCGCCAGAAACACCTGCCGGACACGCCAAAATCACCTGCCGGGTATGCCAGAACCACCTGGCGGACACTCCGGAATCACCTGCCGCGCATGCCGGAACCACCTCTCAGACGTGCCGGAAGCACGTGCCAGACACGCCGGAAACACCTACCGGACAGACCGGAACCACCTGCCAAGAACGCCGGAGCCACCTGTTCGACTCGCTGGAACCACCTGCCGGACAGGCCAATATCAACTGCTGGCTATGCCAGAACCACCTGGGGGACAGTCCGGGATCACCTGCCAGCCATGGCGGAACCACCTCTCAGACGTACCAGAACCACCTGCCGGAGAAGCTGGAAACACGTCCTGGACAGACTGGAACCACGTGACGGCCATGCCTGAACCACCTGCCGAGCACGGCGGAACCACCTGCCGGACACGCCAAAATCACCCGCGGGCTTCGCCAGAACCACTTGGACGACTCTCCGAAATGACCTGCCGGGCATGTTGGAACCACCTCTCAGACGTGCCAGAAGCACGTGGCGGACAGTCCGGAATCACCTGTTGGGCATACGCAACCACCTCTGACACGTACCAGAACCACGTGCCGTGCACGCCGGAACCACCTACCGGACAGACCGGAATCAAGTTTTGGGCATGCCGGAACCACCAGTCAGATGTGCCAGAAACACGTGCCGGAGACGCCGGAAGCACCTGCCGAGCACGTCGCAACCACCTGCTCAACTCGCCTGAACCACCTGCGGGACACGCCAAAATCACCTGCCCGCTACACCAGCACCACTTCAGGGACAAGCCGGAATCACGTGAGGGGCATGCCGGCACAGCCTCTCAGACTGAACCTCGTGCCGGACACCACAGAACCACCTGCCGGACAGACCGGAACCACCTGCCGGACACGCCGGAACCACCGGCTCGACCCGCCGGAACGACCGCTGGACATGCAAAATCACCTGCCGGCTACGCCGGAAACACTTGGCGAACACTCCGGAATCACCTGCCGGGCATGCCGGAACCACCTCTCAGATATGCCAGAACCACGTGCCAATGACCCCGGAAGCACCGGCCGAGCACGCCGGAACCACCTGCTCGACTCGCCAGAACCACCTGCCGGACACGCAGAAATCACCTGCCGGCTACGCCACAACCAGTTGGGGAACACTTCGGAATCACCTGCCGGGCTTGCTGGAACCACCTGCCGGTCATGCCAAAATCACCTGCCAACTACGCCAGTACCACTTGGCGGACACTGTGGAAACACCTGTCGGGCCGGCCGGAACCACATCTCAGACGTGCCAGAACCATGTGCATGAGATGCTGGAACCACACCCCGAACAGACGGAAAACACCTGCCAGACCCGTCTGAACAACCTGCCGAGCACGCCGGAGCCACCTGCTCGACTCGCCGGAACCACCTACCTGACATGCCCAAATCACCAGCCGGGTATGCCAGAACCACTTGGCGGACACTCCGGAATCATCTGCCGGACATGCCGGAACCAGCTCTCAGACACACCAGAACCACGTGCCGGAGACGCCGGAAGCACCTGCCGAGCATGCCGGAGCCACCTGCTCGACTCGCCAGAAACACCTGCCGGACACGCCAAAATCACCTGCCGGGTACGCCAGAACCACCTGGCGGACACTCCGAAACCACCTGTCGCGCATGCCGGAACCACCTCTCAGACGTGCCGGAAGCACGTGCCGGACACGCCGGAATCACCTACCGGACAGACCGGAACCACCTGCCGAGCACGCCGGAGCCACCTGTTCGACTCGCTGGAACCACCTGCCGGACAGGCCAATATCAACTGCTGGCTATGCCAGAACCACCTGGGGGACGGTCCGGAATCACCTGCCAGCCATGGCGGAACCACCTCTCAGACGTACCAGAACCACCTGCCGGAGAAGCTGGAAACACGTCCTGGACAGTCTGGAACCACCTGCCGGCCAAGCCTGAACCACCTGCCAAGCACAACGGAACAACCTGCCAGACACGCCAAAATCACCTGCGTGTTATGCCAGAACCACTTGGAGGACTCTCTGGGATGACCTGCCGGGCATGCCGGAACCACCTCTCAGACGTGCCAGAACCATGTGGCGGACAGTCCGGAATCACCTGTTGGGCATGCGCAACCACCTCTGAGACGTACCAGAACCACATGCCGTGCAGGCTGGAACCACCTACCGGACAGACCGGAATCACCTTTCGGGCATGCCGGAACCACCTGTCAGATGTGCCAGAAACACGTGCCGGAGACGCCGGAAGCACCTGCCAAGCACGTTGGAACCACCTGCTCAACTCGCCTGAACCACCTGCCGGACATGCCAAAATCACCTGCCGACTATGCCAGAACCACTTGGCGAACACTCCGGAATCACTTGCCGGGCATGCAGGAACCACCTCTCAGACATGCCAGAACCCCGTGCCAATGACCCCGGAAGCACCAGCCGAGCACGTCGCAACCACCTGCTCAACTCGCCTGAACCACCTGCCGGACACGCCAAAATCACCTGCCCGCTACACCAGCATCACTTCGGGGACAAACCGGATTCACGTGAGGGGCATGCCGGCACAGCCTCTCAGACTGAACCTCGTGCGGGACACCACAGAACCACCTGCCGGACAGACCGGAACCACCTGCCGGACACGCCGGAACCACCGGCTCGACCCGCCGTAACGACCGCTGGACATGCAAAATCACCTGCCGGCTACGCTGGAAACACTTGGCGAACACTCCGGAATCACCTGCCGGGCATGCCGGAACCACCTCTCAGATATGCCAGAACCACGTGCCAATGACCCCGGAAGCACCTGCCGAGCACGCCGGAACCACCTGCTCGACTCGCCAGAACCACCTGCCGATCACGCAAAAATCACCTGCCGGCTACGCCACAACCAGTTGGTGAACACTTTGGAATCACCTGCCAGGCTTGCTGGAACCACCTGCCAGTCATGCCGAAATCACCTGCCAACTACGCCAGAACCGCTTGGCGGACACTGCGGAAACACCTGTCGGGCCGGCTGGAACCACATCTCAGACGTGCCAGAAACGTGTTCATGAGATGCTGGAACCACACCCCGAACAGACGGATACCACCTGCCAGAACCGCCTGAACCACCTGCTGAGCACGCCGGAACCACCTGCTCGACTCACCGGTACCACCTCCCTGACACGCCAAAATCACCTGCTGGGTATGCCAGAACCACTTGGCGGACACTCCGGAATCATCTGCCGGACATGCCGGAACCAGCTCTCAGACACACCAGAACCAAGTGCCGGAGACGCCGGAAGCACCTGCCGAGCATGCCGGAGCCACCTGCTCGACTCGCCAGAAACACCTGCCGGACACGCCAAAATCACCTGCCGGGTATGCCAGAACCACCTGGCGGACACTCCGGAATCACCTGCCGCGCATGCCAGAACCACCTCTCAGACGTGCCGGAAGCACGTGCCAGACACGCCGGAAACACCTACCGGACAGACCGGAACCACCTGCCAAGAACGCCGGAGCCACCTGTTCGACTCGCTGGAACCACCTGCCGGACAGGCCAATATCAACTTCTGGCTATGCCAGAACCACCTGGGGGACAGTCCGGGATCACCTGCCAGCCATGGCGGAACCACCTCTCAGACGTACCAGAACCACCTGCCGGAGAAGCTGGAAACACGTCCTGGACAGACTGGAACCACGTGACGGCCATGCCTGAACCACCTGCCGAGCACGGCGGAACCACCTGCCGGACACGCCAAAATCACCTGCGGGCTACGCCAGAACCACTTGGACGACTCTCCGAAATGACCTGCCGGGCATGTTGGAACCACCTCTCAGACGTGCCAGAAGCACGTGGCGGACAGTCCGGAATCACCTGTTGGGCATACGCAACCACCTCTGACACGTACCAGAACCACGTGCCGTGCACGCCGGAACCACCTACCGGACAGACCGGAATCAACTTTTGGGCATGCCGGAACCACCAGTCAGATGTACCAGAAACACGTGCCGGAGACGCCGGAAGCACCTGCCGAGCACGTCGCAACCACCTGCTCAACTCGCCTGAACCACCTGCCGGACACGCCAAAATCACCTGCCCGCTACACCAGCACCACTTCGGGGACAAGCCGGAATGACGTGAGGGGCATGCCGGCACAGCCTCTCAGACTGAACCTCGTGCCGGACACCACAGAACCACCTGCCGGACAGACCGGAACCACCTGCCGGACACGCCGGAACCACCGCCTCGACCCGCCGGAACGACCGCTGGACATGCAAAATCACCTGCCGGCTACGCCGGAAACACTTGGCGAACACTCCGGAATCACCTGCCGGGCATGCCGGAACCACCTCTCAGATATGCCAGAACCACGTGCCAATGACCCCGGAAGCACCTGGCGAGCACGCCGGAACCACCTGCTCGATTCACCAGAACCACCTGCCGATCACGCAAAAATCACCTGCCGGCTACGCCACAACCAGTTGGTGAACACTTTGGAATCACCTGCCAGGCTTGCTGGAACCACCTGCCAGTCATGCCAAAATCACCTGCCAACTACGCCAGAACCGCTTGGCGGACACTGCGGAAACACCTGTCGGGCCGGCTGGAACCACATCTCAGACGTGCCAGAAACGTGTTCATGAGATGCTGGAACCACACCCCGAACAGACGGATACCACCTGCCAGAACCGCCTGAACCACCTGCTGAGCACGCCGGAACCACCTGCTCGACTCACCGGTACCACCTCCCTGACACGCCAAAATCACCTGCTGGGTATGCCAGAACCACTTGGCGGACACTCCGGAATCATCTGCCGGACATGCCGGAACCAGCTCTCAGACACACCAGAACCAAGTGCCGGAGACGCCGGAAGCACCTGCCGAGCATGCCGGAGCCACCTGCTCGACTCGCCAGAAACACCTGCCGGACACGCCAAAATCACCTGCCGGGTATGCCAGAACCACCTGGCGGACACTCCGGAATCACCTGCCGCGCATGCCGGAACCACCTCTCAGATATGCCAGAACCACGTGCTAATGACCCCGGAAGCACCAGCCGAGCACGCCGGAACCACCTGCTCGACTCGCCAGAACCACCTGCCGGACACGCCAAAATCACCTGCCGGCTACGCCACAACCAGTTGGGGAACACTTCGGAATCACCTGCCGGGCTTGCTGGAACCACCTGCCGGTCATGCCAAAATCACCTGCCAACTACGCCAGTACCACTTGGCGGACACTGTGGAAACACCTGTCGGGCCGGCCGGAACCACATCTCAGACGTGCCAGAACCATGTGCATGAGATGCTGGAACCACACCCCGAACAGACGGAAAACACCTGCCAGACCCGTCTGAACAACCTGCCGAGCACGCCGGAGCCACCTGCTCGACTCGCCGGAACCACATAACTGACATGCCCAAATCACCGGCCGGGTATGCCAGAACCACTTGGCGGACACTCCGGAATCATCTGCCGGACATGCCGGAACCAGCTCTCAGACACACCAGAACCACGTGCCGGAGACGCCGGAAGCACCTGCCGAGCATGCCAGAGCCACCTGCTCGACTCGCCAGAAACACCTGCCGGACACGCCAAAATCACCTGCCGGGTACGCCAGAACCACCTGGCGGACACTCCGAAACCACCTGTCGCGCATGCCGGAACCACCTCTCAGACGTGCCGGAAGCACGTGCCGGACACGCCAGAATCACCTACCGGACAGACCGGAACCACCTGCCGAGCACGCCGGAGCCACCTGTTCGACTCGCTGGAACCACCTGCCGGACAGGCCAATATCAACTGCTGGCTATGCCAGAACCACCTGGGGGACGGTCCGGAATCACCTGCCAGCCATGGCGGAACCACCTCTCAGACGTACCAGAACCACCTGCCGGAGAAGCTGGAAACACGCCCTGGACAGTCTGGAACCACCTGCCGGCCAAGCCTGAACCACCTGCCAAGCACAACGGAACAACCTGCCAGACACGCCAAAATCACCTGCGTGTTATGCCAGAACCACTTGGAGGACTCTCTGGGATGACCTGCCGGGCATGCCGGAACCACCTCTCAGACGTGCCAGAACCATGTGGCGGACAGTCCGGAATCACCTGTTGGGCATGCGCAACCACCTCTGAGACGTACCAGAACCACATGCCGTGCAGGCTGGAACCACCTACCAGACAGACCGGAATCACCTTTCGGGCATGCCGGAACCACCTGTCAGATGTGCCAGAAACACGTGCCGGAGACGCCGGAAGCACCTGCCAAGCACGTTGGAACCACCTGCTCAACTCGCCTGAACCACCTGCCGGACATGCCAAAATCACCTGCCGACTATGCCAGAACCACTTGGCGAACACTCCGGAATCACTTGCCGGGCATGCAGGAACCACCTCTCAGACATGCCAGAACCCCGTGCCAATGACCCCGGAAGCACCAGCCGAGCACGCCGGAACCACCTGCTCGACTCGCCAGAACCACCTGCCGATCACGCAAAAATCACCTGCCGGCTACGCCACAACCAGTTGGTGAACACTTTGGAATCACCTGCCAGGCTTGCTGGAACCACCTGCCAGTCATGCCAAAATCACCTGCCAACTACGCCAGAACCGCTTGGCGGACACTGCGGAAACACCTGTCGGGCCGGCTGGAACCACATCTCAGACGTGCCAGAAACGTGTTCATGAGATGCTGGAACCACACCCCGAACAGACGGATACCACCTGCCAGAACCGCCTGAAC
The DNA here is from genome assembly GCF_037783145.1 of Equus przewalskii. Lineage (NCBI taxonomy): Eukaryota > Metazoa > Chordata > Mammalia > Perissodactyla > Equidae > Equus > Equus przewalskii. The sequence goes on along the minus strand of NW_027227362.1, from coordinate 3,070 downwards.
CACCTGCTGAGCACGCCGGAACCACCTGCTCGACTCACCGGTACCAACTCCCTGACACGCCAAAATCACCTGCTGGGTATGCCAGAACCACTTGGCGGACACTCCGGAATCATCTGCCGGACATGCCGGAACCAGCTCTCAGACACACCAGAACCAAGTGCCGGAGACGCCGGAAGCACCTGCCGAGCATGCCGGAGCCACCTGCTCGACTCGCCAGAAACACCTGCCGGACACGCCAAAATCACCTGCCGGGTATGCCAGAACCACCTGGCGGACACTACGGAATCACCTGCCGCGCATGCCGGAACCACCTCTCAGACGTGCCGGAAGCACGTGCCGGACACGCCGGAAACACCTACCGGACAGACCGGAACCACCTGCCAAGAACGCCGGAGCCACCTGTTCGACTCGCTGGAACCACCTGCCGGACAGGCCAATATCAACTGCTGGCTTTGCCAGAACCACCTGGGGGACAGTCCGGGATCACCTGCCAGCCATGGCGGAACCACCTCTCAGACGTACCAGAACCACCTGCCGGAGAAGCTGGAAACACGTCCTGGACAGACTGGAACCACGTGACGGCCATGCCTGAACCCCCTGCCGAGCACGGCGGAACCACCTGCCGGACACGCCAAAATCACCTGCGGGCTACGCCAGAACCACTTGGACGACTCTCCGAAATGACCTGCCGGGCATGTTGGAACCACCTCTCAGACGTGCCAGAAGCACATGGCGGACAGTCCGGAATCACCTTTTGGGCATACGCAACCACCTCTGACACGTACCAGAACCACGTGCCGTGCACGCCGGAACCACCTACCGGACAGACCGGAATCAACTTTTGGGCATGGCGGAACCACCAGTCAGATGTGCCAGAAACACGTGCCGGAGACGCCGGAAGCACCTGCCGAGCACGTCGCAACCACCTGCTCAACTCGCCTGAACCACCTGCCGGACACGCCAAAATCACCTGCCCGCTACACCAGCACCACTTCGGGGACAAGCCGGAATCACGTGAGGGGCATGCCGGCACAGCCTCTCAGACTGAACCTCGTGCCGGACACCACAGAACCACCTGCCGGACAGACCGGAACCACCTGCCGGACACGCCGGAACCACCGGCTCGACCCGCCGGAACGACCGCTGGACATGCAAAATCACCTGCCGGCTACGCCGGAAACACTTGGCGAACACTCCGGAATCACCTGCCGGGCATGCCGGAACCACCTCTCAGATATGCCAGAACCACGTGCCAATGACCCCGGAAGCACCTGCCGAGCACGCCGGAACCACCTCTCAGATATGCCAGAACCACGTGCCAATGACCCCGGAAGCACCTGCCAAGCACGCCGGAACCACCTGCTCGATTCGCCAGAACCACCTGCCGGACACGCAGAAATCACCTGCCGGCTACGCCACAACCAGTTGGGGAACACTTCGGAATCACCTGCCGGGCTTGCTGGAACCACCTGCCGGTCATGCCAAAATCACCTGCCAACTACGCCAGTACCACTTGGCGGACACTGTGGAAACACCTGTCGGGCCGGCCGGAACCACATCTCAGACGTGCCAGAACCATGTGCATGAGATGCTGGAACCACACCCCGAACAGACGGAAAACACCTGCCAGACCCGTCTGAACAACCTGCCGAGCACGCCGGAACCACCTGCTCGACTCGCCGGAACCACCTACCTGACATGCCCAAATCACCAGCCGGGTATGCCAGAACCACTTGGCGGACACTCCGGAATCATCTGCCGGACATGCCGGAACCAGCTCTCAGACACACCAGAACCACGTGCCGGAGACGCCGGAAGCACCTGCCGAGCATGCCGGAGCCACCTGCTCGACTCGCCAGAAACACCTGCCGGACACGCCAAAATCACCTGCCGGGTACGCCAGAACCACCTGGCGGACACTCCGAAACCACCTGTCGCGCATGCCGGAACCACCTCTCAGACGTGCCGGAAGCACGTGCCGGACACGCCGGAATCACCTACCGGACAGACCGGAACCACCTGCCGAGCACGCCGGAGCCACCTGTTCGACTCGCTGGAACCACCTGCCGGACAGGCCAATATCAACTGCTGGCTATGCCAGAACCACCTGGGGGACGGTCCGGAATCACCTGCCAGCCATGGCGGAACCACCTCTCAGACGTACCAGAACCACCTGCCGGAGAAGCTGGAAACACGTCCTGGACAGTCTGGAACCACCTGCCGGCCAAGCCTGAACCACCTGCCAAGCACAACGGAACAACCTGCCAGACACGCCAAAATCACCTGCGTGTTATGCCAGAACCACTTGGAGGACTCTCTGGGATGACCTGCCAGGCATGCCGGAACCACCTCTCAGACGTGCCAGAACCATGTGGCGGACAGTCCGGAATCACCTGTTGGGCATGCGCAACCACCTCTGAGACGTACAAGAACCACATGCCGTGCAGGCTGGAACCACCTACCGGACAGACCGGAATCACCTTTCGGGCATGCCGGAACCACCTGTCAGATGTGCCAGAAACACGTGCCGGAGACGCCGGAAGCACCTGCCAAGCACGTTGGAACCACCTGCTCAACTCGCCTGAACCACCTGCCGGACACGCCAAAATCACCTGCCCGCTACACCAGCATCACTTCGGGGACAAACCGGATTCACGTGAGGGGCATGCCGGCACAGCCTCTCAGACTGAACCTCGTGCGGGACACCACAGAACCACCTGCCGGACAGACCGGAACCACCTGCCGGACACGCCGGAACCACCGGCTCGACCCGCCGTAACGACCGCTGGACATGCAAAATCACCTGCCGGCTACGCTGGAAACACTTGGCGAACACTCCGGAATCACCTGCCGGGCATGCCGGAACCACCTCTCAGATATGCCAGAACCACGTGCCAATGACCCCGGAAGCACCTGCCGAGCACGCCGGAACCACCTGCTCGACTCGCCAGAACCACCTGCCGATCACGCAAAAATCACCTGCCGGCTACGCCACAACCAGTTGGTGAACACTTTGGAATCACCTGCCAGGCTTGCTGGAACCACCTGCCAGTCATGCCGAAATCACCTG